>NW_026062392.1:0-101441 GCF_023897955.1 Schistocerca gregaria
TTTCAATATCACGTCTTCCATTCCGTTTGTAGTTCAGAATATTTTGGGGAAGTCTTCACGATATTTTTGAATTTTTTAGTTTCTGTTGAAAATACTTAATTTTTCTCTAGTATCTTCATTCCTAATCATTTCTTGTTGTGCAGCTCTTCGAATTTCTTAGGAACCTCATCTCTGCCGTGTGATTTTTTTTTTTGCTTTTTTTTAAACCATGTTTTCGCTTTCATAGCATAATACAGGAACCGCGACCACGTTATAGAATTTCGGGACAATCTTTTTGTACTTTATTGCCCAATATTCAGATAATAGTGTCACAAACAGCTTAGAATTTGTGTAATTTATTTTAAGTATCAGAGTAAAAATCAGATCTTACAGCGTAGCCTAAATGAAAGATTAAGAGACCAGTTCTAAAGCAGGATTTTCCAAAACTAGTTTTAAACTGACTGAGTATTTTCCTCGGAGTGCACTTATTTTCGTTTTGTTCCTAGAAATTTTAAAGTTGTATTCATTGCATATTTCGTTCAGGTGGTATATAGATCTTTGGAGGTCATTTCGTGAACGTGAATCATGTCATCTACAAACAGAAGCACAATCAGGTATTTCTCATTCGTTATCCCAATTCCTTTGTCTTGTCATAGTTCCTGCTTTCATTTATGAAGAACGAAGTCAATGTAAATACTAAAAATGCTGACTTAATCTGCTCATTTAAATGTATACCGAACGAGCTGCCGCAGTGGTTATTACATGGTATGATGATGATGATGATGATGATTGGTTTTTGGGGCGCTTAACTGCACGGTTATCAGTGCCTGTACAAAGCTCCAACCTTTACACAGTCCAGTTTCGCCACCTTCACGGATGATGATGAAATGATGACACCACAGACACCTACTTCCCGGGCGGAGAAAGCAACGCAGCCGTGAATCGAACCCGGAATCCCATCACCAACAACGCTAGCTTCTACACGACGAGCTGTCAACTAGTACACTAGACTCGCATTCGGGAGGATGACGTTTAAATCCGCATCCGGCCATCCTGATACGTTTTCCGTAACTTTCCTGAATCGCTCCAAGTAAATGCTGGGATGGTTCCTTTGAAAGGGAACGGCGGACTTCTTTTACCCTTCCCTGACGCAGTGCCAACTCCTGCTCCGTCTCTAATGACCTCGACATCGATAGCACATTAAATGCAATCCTCCTTCCGTCCTTCATTTAAAGGCATAGGTTTACGCAATAAGTCGGGCGTTAAAAGTTAAAAACTGCGTACTCGTCTAAGGCAGCATAATTTCATGGCGCGCAAATTATCGAGACTATATTCACCGAGCATTTGTGAAAGGCAGCACGTGGCGACTTCCAACAAACTTCACACATAATTTCGAAACTTGGCGAAACTTTTTTTCCCCTCTGACATCCCTGACATAATGATGAAAGGAAAAAGACTTTTATCACTTCTACATTTTCGCTGATCGTGCAGTAAGGTGTCAGCATCAGGCTTGATGTTTCACTTTATTACTTCTTTACTACTCACTTTATTCGCAACACATTTGTCAGACAGTATCCACAAACGTCGCCGAATGTACCTGAAAATTATAGAATTGTACAACACCTAGTTCACTACATAAATATTGAGACGTTTTCGAAAAACTAGCTTCTCTTACAACTGAGGGTCTTCAACTGCAAAGGGTTATGTTTCTTCAGGTCAAGTTTTTAACACATTAACTGATACGGAATGTGAACGAACTTCTGAAGGTGTTTTACGAATGGGACTTCCAGTTTTCAGACAGCAATTTGGAGGGGAGAAGGGGGCCGTGGTTACGCGGTCTATTTGGAACTTCAGTGTTTTCGCAAATGATGCTGTTGCCTGTAATAAAGTTCTGTTTGAAAGGAGTCACGCCTTCATAAGATTTCAGTGTAGTGCAAAGCATGACAACTTAGTTTAAATGTTCCAGAAATGTAAAATTGTTCGGTTCACAAAACGATATAACCTTATCCTACGAGTATAGTGCAGCGAGTCAAACTCGCTATCGCTCAACCCACATGAATACCTGGGTGTAAAAATTTCTAGAGATTTGAAATGGAACCGTCACATAGTCGCAGTCTTAGGGAAATACGGTGGATGGCTGCAATTCGTTGGTAGAATTCTAGGAAAATACAATCAGTGTACAAAAGAAATTGCTTACTAATCACGCTTGCGACCCATCCCCGAATATTGCTCGAGATTCTTGGATCCTAATCAGATACAACTGCCCGGCGATACTGAATGTATACAGAGAAGGGCGGCACGAATGGTCACAGGTTTTTTGACCCGTTGGAGAATGTCACACAGTTTCTGATCAAATTGAACAGGCAGGCGCTTGGAAAGAAACGTAAAATATCTAGAGAAAGTCTACTTGGAATATTTCCGGAGGAATCCTTAACTGTTGAATATAGGCGAATGGTAGTCAATGGAGGGAATGACTGCGAATGATCGTTCGATTTGCGTTCTCTTCCGTAGGCTGCGATGCAAACCAATCCTGGTCATATTCCCGGTGTGAGATGTAGTTGGCAGCTCTGTAAATGCTGACCGGTGAGTCGCTTAAAGCCCAGGTGAAATTAATCTCGGAGGGACACATCACGCTCTCAACCGACTAAGCTTGTCCCCTAAGGATCGCCTAGAGCCTGTGACTAGTGCATTGAATGTAAATACGGAAAACTGCAAAAACTCACTTTTTCAACTATTTGTAATTCCATTAACTAGTTTTGTAACCTTTACAGACTCATCTTCAAATGTGGCACACAGAATTTCCGTCTCTCTGGCGTGGAGACAGAGCGACAGTTACATGGCGACATGTGTCGGAAAACCAGTTATTCCACTTACTGACTAACGGACAGTTCATGGTAGACACAGACTATCCCGTGGAAGAGTAAAGTATCTCGAGGAGACCTAATTAGAAAGTTTCTAGAACTGACGTTACATGATGAAAGTAGGAATGGAATATACTTAAACCGCCTACGTATTGTAACTGTAGGAAGCGTGAAGACCAGAAGAGACTAAGCACAGCACGCACAGAGGCTTTCAAGCAGCCACAGTTCGCACGCTCCATACGTCAGTGGAGTGGGAATAAGTCCTAATAACTGGTATACTGGCAAGTTCCATCTGTCACGCAATTCACGGTCATTTATAGACTACAAATTATAAGCTGCCTATGTTTTGTTTAAATTTGGATTACAAGAAAATGGGCGTTTTGCAAAATGTCCTACATAAGTCTCCTCTTCATCAACACCACCACCATGAGTGTTCTGCCCTAGGGCAGGTCTTCACATGTAGTTCTCCATGCAGTCCCATCATTTGTTACCCTCTTGTTTTCTCACAACTATTTTCTGTTCTTACGCTGTCCACCACCTGGTATGTTCTGCGTCTTCTTCTTCTTCTTCTTCTTCTTCTCCTTCTTCTTCTTCTTGCATTCACCATTTCCTTCATACCATCAATAAACAATCTCTTCTCATTCAGTGTCCATGCCAATTGTGTTTGCTCATCCTGCTACCTTTAAAATTTCTCTCTGTTCTCCCAATCAACACCACCTCATTTCTCACTGTGCCTGCCTATTTTATCCCCTATCAACGCACCCACATAAAAGCCTCCTGTTATGAAACGTCTCGTTGGCAATTGCTATACGTATTTTCACCTCCTTATTACTTCCAATGTCGTCCATAATAGCACGTCGCAGTTATCTAAAAACACTAAATTGTTGTGTATCTTCCTGCCTAACATTATAGTTGTTCTTGCTTTTCTTGCACCTATCACCGGACATTTTGCGTTTTTCTTATTATTTCTCATTCCAATTTACTCACGTCTCTTGTTCAATTCTTTTAACATTTCAGTCATACTTTCGCTCTCTGCCAATAACACCACATGATCCGCGAGTCTAATACATTCTGCTCTCCTAACAACAACCCGCTCCCGTCTATGTCGTTTCAAACGTTTTTGAATGACATGCTCCAAATATATTTACACACTAGGGAGAATAAACGTACCCCGGAGGACTTACCCCAGCGCGATGGAAATCGATACACGTGATGTTCATTCATGCCCAATAGTATCCGAACGACCTGAATTGAATTTCGCCTGATTCACATGCAACCCACATAGCGCAACTGTCTAGCAGGTCTCCTTATCGCTCCTTGGTACAGTCGTTTGACTATTGAAAGTGGTTCCAACAAGTCACCACGAGAAAAAAATGTTCTGTATTGCAATAACTCAAGATGCAAAGTAATACCACGATACTACAAATATCACCTTATCACAGATAAGATTGCCCTTAAGGCTTGTAGCTCACATTTATTACAATAAATGACATACCTGACATTTTACCACTCTCATTATTACGTCAGATAGGTAATGCACGTGGTAAATTCGTCGTATTCATGATTTACTCTTCAAAGTAACATACCGTACTTATTATTTAACACAAAATAAGATTAAAAATTAAAGATATTCACGAGCAGCTAATTGAGAATATTTATGAACTTCAAATGACACGACGAACCGTCTCGTTCTGCATATGGATGCAAACTCAGGTCATGCAGACTAAGCAATGATTTCGTGCCTGACGGATACTGACTGTCACTCCTGATTAGGCATACAGAGAGTGATATACCTCGATTTTAGACAGAGCCAGTTTGCAAATTCCAACTTTAAATTACATATCGCAAGTATTTTTGCCGGACGCGAATTCCTACCCAGCACCTATTTTCACTGTTAACGAACGACGAGAGATGTTGAATCTTGGTTCTTAACAAGTAACTTATTTGAATTGCCGTGAGGTAAGGCTTTGTGTTGGACAGGGGTTCGAACTCAGAACTTAATCGGATAGATATCGACGCACAATCAACTGTGACATTTCGGGTTTTCTCGGCAGTAGCTAGATGTTTTAACTGAAATGACGAGACGAAACATACATTTTTTTCCTTCCCAAGACTCCAACCCGGCATCTATCGCTGTTATATTCTAGAGAAAACGAACGTTAAATATGGGTTTGTTGCACCAGCAGCGACATGTGAGCGTGTTTGAACTAGAAATAATATGACGAAGAGTTCAGTGCTCACTGGGAATACAGCTCCACACATCATATCGCTTTTGACTACACACAAAGATACGTCAGCTTCCGAATTTTTGTCCAGCTCGGACTAACATCTTGAACTTACAGTGATCTCGCAAATAGTTCTGTGTCTCACTGGGTGTCAAAAACGTCACATATCGTTAGTGTTGACAAAGAATGAAAATACATTAAACATTAAAATAATTATCCACCAGCAGATAGGTGTTCTCATGCTAGAGCTTGATAATACATAATGAAATCTATAGTGCCGGGCCAGGATTCGAACCCATTCACGCGCAGTATGTGGAGATGTTGAGGAATCTGCAGTTCTGAACAAACAACAAATTGTAGACGTGCTGTATTCTCACGAAGGGATCAAATTCAGCGTTAAGTACGGTCTAAGTTGCATTCCCAGATCAGAACCGATTTTATCGACATACAGAAGCTCATATAAAATATGGACTAAATGTCCTGTGAGCCTACATAGCGTTTGTTTCGTCACTAGAAATAAATAACAAGTATAAGAAAGGTTTCTACGTGTCGCCGCTCCAGTCTTTATTGTGATTCATCCTAACGTCTACTTTGTAGTAAAGGAATATTATTTTTCATGTTAATTTCAGACCACAATGTCATTATATCTTCTTCACTTGGTGTAGCCAGAAGAGAATGGAATCTGTCTCTCCTTATCTAAAATCATTGACAGAAGTTGGAATCGAACCCAGTCCATAGATATACAAGCATATTATAAGTATGTGGCTCATTTTTCTATCGTAACGCCGTTGCACCTCTCTGGATGAGAATTGACACACAGGCTTCCTGTAGTAATTTGCAGCAGGTTCAGTAAATTCATTTACTTGGTTGACCGAATCACAATGAACTAGCTGCCTCGACTACCCAGTGCATAAATTCGACTTTATTTTGTAATCACCGAAATAAAATCACGTACCTGCCACCTACACAGAACAGCCAACAGTGTAGGATGCACAAATTTGAAAAGGAAGTGTTTCTTTCCACTTGAGCTACTGTATTGCGCCATCTCTTTGTTGAAAACGTCGTGCATTGCAAATGTCGCATTTCATAAGTAAAGTTTTGTATTCCTAGAAACCCAAAATTTGTTTGTCAGCTGCGGGAAGAGGAGTTACCCGTTGTGCAGCATTGTAAGTTTTCACCATTGCACTATGAGCCGAAAGTATTTTTTTGCGATTTCCTTATCGATGTTTTATCTGACTGCTTGTAGCTCTTTCACAGAAGGGATAAAAACGTTACAGTCAGCGAGACTGGAAGTGCGAACCATAACAGATGCTATTTCTCAGGTCAGCGCATTACCATAGAGCTGGCGTAGAAGTACGTGTCTTAGCTTACTCTTACGAGTTCGATAATGTCTAGCACTCGTAAACCGCTATTTAAAGGACGAGATTAGTTGCGATTTCCACGTGCAACGACTTTTCTGGGCTGAAAACCGTAAATTTACAATCTTTTGTTACACCTAACGTGATAATAAATCAGATTATTCAATGGAAATGATAGGTAAAATCAAGTGAACTTTGAGGATAAATTCCGTGCGCACCAGGAAGGAACTCGTCGAACACAGAGTTGCAAAACATACGTTGCCTTGTTGTCAAATCTCAGTTACAGTACCAGCAGAAAGAAGACGAACCGATGTGATCGTACAGCGGGCTGGGAAGTGACCATAGCTGGTGTCTCCAAGTCGCGGTTGCTACGGCCTGGAATACGTAATGCGTCTGATTCGCATTTCTGTAACTAGGTTTAGGGACTGGAGCGTGGTTACTAATAATACTCCAAACTAACTGAAAACTAAGCATCATATACCAGTAACTCTCACAGTTGTTTTTATATTTATTTCGTAAGTGTACTAAAAACTAAGAAGCTCATTCAGAGACGTTTTGATGCCTCGCCGATAGTCGAGCAAAACAAACAAATAAAGAAAAAAAGAATGTGTGTGTGTATGAGAGAGAGAGAGAGAGAGAGAGAGAGAGAGAGAGAGAGAGAGAGAGAGAAATCAAAAAGAATGAGAGAGAGTAAGAAATTGTTGTAAAGAAATTGAATCATGGTATGTAAAGAAATCTTTCATTAAAATTACACGTTACACATCATTACGAAATATCGTATTCATGATCTATGAAACAAAAATTGATCTAATGTAATCTAATCATATCATATTGATGGCTATCCATGAAGAGTCATGAATTACCGAAATTTTTGCCAATACCAGTAATGAAATCTAAACTTGAAAATAAAAGACGACAATTTTTGTAATAAACCTGGACTCCTAACAAGACAATTTCGTCCCTGTTAACTAACCACGAAAGATGTCTGATATACCTCCAAGCTCAAGTAACTAAGTGCGCATGCATTTAAAGATTAAGTGCATGATGTGAATTTATATGACGGAGATACGAACCCAACACGTAATCGTATTGTTAATTAAGTAAAATCAAATGTTACGTATCGCTTTTCCTTACCAGCTGCTAGGTGTTTGAATCTAAACTAAGGATACAAACTTTTGTACCTAAGTGACAATCTAACTACACGCCTACCGTGCATCCACAAATATAGCTTAAATATCAGTTGCTTACTCACCAACGGTAAGGTGTGTGCGTGTTTGACAAGAAATAATGACACCTATTGCGATTGTTGGCAACACATGAATAGACATTAAAAGCGCACGTTGGTTTTCACTAGCGGGACGGTGTGCACGTTATAGGGCTTGAACTGAAACTATGAATATTTTTGTATTGGATCAGGATTCGGACCCACATCCTTACCTTTGGAGGAGACCTAGAGAAGGTTGCAGTCTTGCGAAAAGGGACGAAATGGTTGAACTATAATGTCCCGAGAGCTTCAGATCCTCGAAAGAGGAGAAACGAATTCGAATCACAGTCCAGCACCAAATTTTTCAACGTCTCTAGTTGAACCAATTACAAGTAAAATAAGAGCCCCATCCTTTAAATGGCTATCGGTTCATAAAATAAAATAAAATTTTCTAATGTAAGTAAGTTTACTGGCGACTGTATTTCTGTTTACGATGACTTCCGCTATGTCATTTCCCAACGTAACCTGGCTCTGCCCAGTTGGTAATGATGGAACGTGATTTGTATTGCGAATTCTGGATTATAACGTCTTTCTTTTGAGGTTACCAGACGCAAAGTAAATCTGTTTGTGCTTCTTAAAAGTAAATGTCTGAACCCACGCATTGCTCCTGTGATAGTTCCACCAGGCCACTGTGCCCACATTTCCCAGCCCCAGGAGTGAGCTGCAATGGATGATGTGCTGAGCTTACAAAAGTAGTCACGGTGGATAAAACGCGAGTCTATTAAATGTTTAAGTAGAAAAAAGCTTCTGACGCGGAGATTATGCTATTCTCATGTCAGCAGGATGTAAAGACCCTTGTAGACATCATAGGCTCGATGTGAAGCCATTTTGAAATGTTCACAAATTCAGATATTTTCTTAGTTCGTGAAGATCCACTGGGAAGTGTGAAGTTACCGGATAATTGGATTATTACCGACATTATTACTATCATTTTCTTCATGCCGCTGCTGGAACACTGTACTTGAATATAAGTTCGTGCCTTTTGGTCACTATACAAGTAGTTTCCCAAGAAGAGGTTCTTTCTCTGTCTACAGAATTCTTTTCATGTTAATATCAAACATCAGCAATTACTCATAGATTACATTAAAACTAAAGTAATCGATGAAGACGTTACTTGATAACAAAAACGCGCTGCCATTCTTCTATTACTTGCGCCTAGAAATGGCTGTCGAGTGCTGCCAAACCAAAAGCTAAGAGATGTTACTGCCTGCCGATATACGTTCGAATCCCTGCCCAGTACAAAGCCTTACCTCACGGCAATTCAAGTAAGTTACTTGTTAAGAACCAAGATTCAACATCTCTCGTCGTTCGTTAACAGTGAAAATAGGTGCTGGGTAGGAATTCGCGTCCGGCAAAAATACTTGCGATATGTAATTTAAAGTTGAAATTTGAAAACTGGCTCTGTCTAAAATCGAGGTATATCACTCTCTGTACGCCTAATCAGGAGTGACAGTTAGTATCCGTCAGGCACGAAATCATTGCTTAGTCTGCATGACCTGAGTTTGCATCCATAAGCAGAACGAGACGGTTCGTCGTGTCATTTGAAGTTCATACATATTCTCAACTGGTTGCCCGTGAATAACTTCAATTTTTAATCTCATTTTGTGTTCAATGATAAGTACGGTATGTTACTTTGAAGAGTAAATCATGAATTCGACGAATTTACAATGTGCATTACCTATATGACGTAATAATAATGAGAGTGGTAAAATGTCAGGTATGTCATTTATTGTAATAAATGTGAGCTACAAGCCTTAAGGGCAGTCTTATCTGTGGTAAGGTGTTCCGTGATATTTGTAGTATCGTGGTATTACTTTACGTCTTGAGTTATTGCGATACAGAACAGTGTTTTCTTGTGGTGATTTGTTGGAACCATTTTCAATAGTCAAACGACTGTACCAAGGAGCGATAAGGGGACCTGCTAGACAGTTGCGTTATGTGGGTTGCATGTGAATCAGGCGAAATTCAATTCGGGCGTTAGGATAGTTTTGAGCATGACTGTACGTGTAGGGTCAAATGAATGATTAGAGTTGAAGAAAAACTGGATGATTAATTCAAGACAAAGAGCTTCACAAATTGATAAGTCGATAACGTGTTGGGCCACCCCTGGCCTTTCCGCGGTCAGTTACTAGGCTTGACATTCACTGATAAAGTTAGTTTATACCCTTCTGACGGATATCGTACCAAATTCAGTTCAGTTGGTTCGTTACATCCTCAAAATCGCGACCTGCTTTAAAGAACCTGCCCATTGTGCTCCAGATGTTGAAAATTGATGAGAGATATGGCGATCTTGCTGAGCAATTTATTGCCTTGCGTGTACAAACACGTAGATACGATATCCGTGTGTGGTGCGTAAATTGTCGGTAGGCACCTCACTTAGTGTCCCGAGCAGAGTTCAAGCCGCCATAAAGACAAAGGGTGGACGCACTGCATATTAATGTCCACTAACAGGTGTCTGTACACTCACTGATAGGATAGTGTATTTCGAAATGTTAGCAGAGGCCAGAAGTTGGAGCATTTGGTCTTCCTTTTTAAAGCTTACGTGGGGCGAGTCGTAGAATCTCTAAAAAGAGACACCTCTGGCAACACTAGTTGAAAGTGGCCTTCAAACTAGCCGTCAGAGCTGCCGTAGCCGAGACGCCCCCTGGGTAAACGCTACGGATTTCTGCAGTCGCGCCTCGCGATCTGTCACGAATTATGGAATGTATTCGCAGATACCAATTGTAATACGACAACGGCTATACAGTTTGCTGGAAACGTACAGGATGTTCTGAAATTCCCATCACTACCTGCTACAACTTGTAGAGGGGACTGAGTACATAATACTCTTATTTTAAATTGTAACCTGTCTCCCGAGACGTACCGTATACTAGAACCACTTGAAAACATGTTGGTAACGCTGTCACTTTGATAAGTAATTTGTTACATTGAGGAGCCAAAGAAATATCGTTTAAGGTCCCCGCGAGCACGCAGAAGTGCCTCAACACGCCGTGGCATGGACTCTACTGATGGCTGAAGTCGCGCTGCCGGGAACTGACACCATAAAACCTGCAGAGCTGCCCATAAATCCGTAACAGTAAGAGGGAGCAGAGATCTCTTCTGATCAACACGTTGCAAGGCATTCCAGATATGCTAGTTAATGCTATAAAATTTACTAGAAACGTACAGTATGTTTGGGGAGTTTGGTGGCCAGCGAAAGTGTTTAGGCTCGGAAGAGTGTTCCTGCAGCCACTCTGTAGCAACTGTGGTTGTGTGGGCCGCTCCATTGTCCTGCTGGAATTACCCACTTCCGTCGGAATCCACAATGGACACGAATGGATTCAGGTGATCAGACAGGATGTATCTAGACGTATCAGGGATCCCACATCACTCCGAATGCGCACGCTCTACAACGTCACAGAGCCTCCACCAGATTGAACAGTCCGCAGTTGACATGCGGGGTCCATGGAGTCATGATGTTGTCTTCATACCCATACACGTCCATACTGTATATACATTTTGAAATGAGACACGTCCAACCAGGGATTATGTTACGAGTCATCAACAGTCCAATGTTCGTACCGATGGGCCCAAATGAGGCGTAAAGCTTTGTGCTGTGCAGTCAGCAAGGGTACACGAGTGGGCCTTCGGCTCTGAAAGGCCATGTAGATGATGTTTCCATGAATGGTTCGCATGCTGATACTTGTTGATGGTCAAGCATTGAAATTTTCAGTTATTTTCGGAAGGGTTGCACTTTCGCCACTCTGAACGATTCTCTTCAGATTCCATTCTTGCAGGATTTTTTTTCTGGCCGCAGAGATGTTGGAGATTTATTGTTTTACTGGATTGCTGATATTCACGGTGCCCTCGTGAAATGGTCGTACAGGAAAATCCCCACTTCATCGCTACCTCGTAGATGCTGTGTCCCATCGGCCTTGCGCCAAGTATAAAACCACGTTCAAAGTCATTTAAATCTTGATAACCTGCCATTGTAGCAGCAGTAACCGATCTAACAACTACGGTAGACACATGTCTTACATAGGCGTTGCCGGCGGCAGCACCATATTAAGCCTGTTTACATATCTCTGTGTTTGAATACGTATTATTATAATAGTTTCTTTGGCATTTCAGTGTAGATGTGACCGAGTACATCTATTGTTCTACAGTTTCACTCTTTAATAACCAAAGAATCAAAAAAATCGCTCTTCAGAGACACTGGTTTTACAGGAGGGCGTTTTCCAATTTGAAATTACAATGATATTATTTCCTTCAGCTGCTGACGGGCGTTAATAGATATCAACGAAGACAGGTGAAAATGTGTGCCCCGACCGGAACTTGAACCAGGGATCTCCTGCTTAGATGGCAGTCGCTCTATCCATCTGAGCCACAGACGGCACAGAGGATAGTGAGACTACAGGGACTGTCTCGCGCACGCCTCCCGCGAGACCCACATTCTCACCTTTGTATGTCCACACACTACATTCGTAGCGTCCTTTCGCACATGTCCGGAAGAACAGACACAATATCCATATAAATATATTTTCCAATTCGCGTGCGCTGCGTCTCCACGGGGCACCACAGACGCACCTGCTGACGGTGAAGACACCCATAGTCGAAGACGTTGTGCAATGGCAACGAAAAGCGTGTGGGGAGGAGTCAGACGTTGTGGACAACGATCTTGATAAAGGCGACCAGCAGCTCTTCCAGTACTGTGCGCTTTGGCCACACAGGATACTCGTGTCGGTGTATTCGGCAAAAGTGTACTCAGAAATGTTGCTCTAACACTCACAGTCACATGAACGAGACTCGATCCAGGTCAGAGAGGAGACAGCCGTCAAATGACAGCATAGGATCAGACGTAAGTAACCCCCCCCCCCCATCCAGTGATTATAACCCTGTTGCATACCACATTAGCGAAGGTGTATTTATACGGCTGTAGCACGGATATACCTTTCCATACATGGGCTCCTCTTCAGAATATCGTCACTCAGTTCCCTAGAAGTTTTTAACGGGAATTTTGCAACATCCTGTATCTCTCCACTAACTATACAGTTCTTTCCAGAATTAGATCCCTCTGCAGTGGAGTGTGCGCCGATATGAAATTTCCCGGCAAATTAAAACTGTGTGCGGGACCGAGACTTGAACTCGGGACCTTTGCCTTTCGTGGGCGAGTGCTCTACCATCTGAGCTACCCAAACACGACTCACGTCCCGTCTAAACAGCTTTACTTCTGCAGTACCCCGTCTCCTACCTACAGCTGTTGCACGACATTCGAAATATACGGATGTATTTCAGAATTTCGGCGTAATGCAACTTCGCAGAAACATGGCTGAATTTTCCTGTATATTGTTATCATTAAAACCAAGCACCGTCTCAGTCTCCATATCAAAAAGTATTAGGTAATATTTTCATCATTTCTAGCACTATTAAAGTTGGTAGGTGTAGGAAAAAATACTACTATCATTCTGAAAATATCGTTGAGAAGCGATAGAATTCCTACAAACAAATTTAAGAAAATCATTTTGGGTACTAGGCCATGTCATTATACAACAGTGAAACAACTAAAATAACGACATTTCGACCATATCATTTGAACGATCCTCTTCAGAGCGAATAAATGCCACGAAATTTCAAATCAGCAGCAGCGAAATGAAAGGTCGATTTGGAAACAGTTCCTATTTCTTCTTTCTTATCTTCGATTAATTTCCCAAATATCTCGTTCGTTTCGTATGTTGCTTTCTTTATACAAGGTGTTCAACATTTCTAGAGCTTGCAATTTTACCTAGTAACTCATGCATGCAAACGTCATCTAACGAGGCTACAGAGCATCAAAATACAGGCACCAGCCCCGGCGAATGTATGTAAGTAGAGTGTGATGCCGTGATTATTTATCAATTTGATCATGTATCATGTTCCGGAAGTTACAAGGGAATATCGTTATCATACCTCTGACGGCGGAATACAAGTACTGGTACTGTTGTTGCTAACTTTCATAGGTGGTAGTATGGATCAAAGTAAGAAAAAAATGTCCGGTAAACATGGGCTACAAAATGCATACCTGAGGCGCTATGAGCACTTGTTCAACAGTGGAGATATGTTTTATGCTAGCGAAGATGAACAAGTCCTCACAGCTCTTAAGGTATGCATTTTACAGCCCATGTGTACTGGACATTCGGTCCATACTACCACCTCTGAAAGTTTCCTGCCCTACATCTTAGCTGCAACACTACTGGTACATACTGTCACACGCAACAGGAATGTCTTCTCTTCCAATTTTCCGTTATAGGGACATAACCTCAAATTTATACATTTATCCATCTCCATCATCATAGAAAATTGGTAACATCTTCATTGAATCTTTCTGTGTACACATATTTTACAGACTCCAGCGCCTGTAACTTCGATACCCTGTAGCGTCGCTGGATGACGTTTCCAGACATCGATTCCTATGTAAAACTTCATCTGGTAGGTCCCCTCTACAGACGCGATAAGTGTGTAGCACGACGTGTGAAACATTCTGTATGCAAAGTGAATAACATGGGTGAATGGGCTAGAACCGAACCGCCCCCCCCCCCCTCCCATTATCTCTCTCTCTCTCTCTCTCTCTCTCTCTCTCTCTCTCTCTCTCTCTCTCTCTCTCTCTGTCTCTCTCATTCTCTCACTTTCATTCTCTCACTCTCTCTTCTCAACTATCAACTGCCAGCTTTCCTTTATGTCTTTTAAGTCTTAAAATTGCTGTCTGATTTCTGGCAGAGCTCTAGATAACATGCCGCTCACTGTATTTTGTCGCTGGTTGCATCATCTTAAATTCAAACTGTATATTTTGCTCAAAATTGTCAGAAGTTATTTTGTAACATCTATAGATGTTATAAATATGGGTTGAATTTCTTCAACCGATCTCTAGCGGCTAGTGTGTTCTCTCAAAATCGATTTTCCTCTAGCTCGTCTCCTCTAATTCCTGTGTAAATATTTTGGATCAGTATTTTCAGCCAGGACGTATGAAAGTGATGGTTCGATAGTATCCGCACTTATCACTATTTGCCTTATTTGGTGTTGGTGTTATTTTTTTCGTTTAGTCTGAAAATTTAGCAGTCACGTCAGTTAGCATAGATGTTGAGGAGTGAAGCAGCAAACGTCGACAGAGTGAGTCCTCGCCGGTGCTGATAGAGCCTTCTGGTGGCGGAGCCCTGCACTACAGACAACTGTGTGAGGAACTAGTAGCGACATCTAGCAGCGAAGTGATGAACAGCAAAATGGCCGCGAAAATTGAGTGACTTAAATGTCTAGTTGCTGTTTATTTCTTCCTTTACACTATTATTACAAAACAGATTACGGCATCACTGCTCGGTTTGTCTGTTACCGTATTTTTGTGTATTTCACACATTACAAAATAGTTCTGTTCTGATAACATATAATGCAAACTACATCTCGAGCGACATTAATGTACGCAGCATGTTACATTCATCATTCCCTCTTCGTAATTTAGTATTACTAATAGTTTTGTCCACACTTTTAAGCATTAAAAATGGATATGTGGCTCGGAACAGGACTACTGTTACATTAAATGTTAACAACATAATCGCACAGTATAGTGAGTTAAAGAATATTGAACAGCAACGAGAACTGTAAGTAAGTTTATGCAGTGCAACGTTAGTGATATAATAGTACAACAGTAATAGGCGTTTTTCAGCCCTTATTTCTATTTTACAGTTTCACTCATTACTGATGGCAAATGCCTTGCAGAGAACGTAATATTCTGCATCTTCGGTCCGGCCTTTACAATCTCTTTCATTGAACTGCACTTAACCTGGAGAGGTAGTAATACAATTTTTTCTCTGATCTACAAGATACTTTTACAAAAAGTAGTGGCAGAGAGGTAGTCATGTAACTATTAATCGAAATATTATATGAACTATATGGGCGTGTTAGTAAAATCACCAAGAAATTCCTCTCATTAATTTTAAGTGTTATCTGTTTGATACAGCATTCAGCTCACATAAAACCACGAGAAATATCGTTTTTATAAAAAAAACAGTTTATGTCATTAGTGACCTGTGTAAAATCAAACATCTCATTTTGACACTAGAATAATTTGAGAAAAAAAGGCCTGTTTTAGTTTTTGAAAATGCAATAAGTGAAAACAATGTATTTTTAAAAGGTATTGTCAATTGTTACGAAACGATTTATTATACAGAATTTATTAATCGCATAGTAAATCATGATACAAAAAAGAACACCTTGTTGGCTTGTGATACAATATTTTGCATTTTCTTATGACTTTGAAATAATTACTGCTTTTTCAGCACTGAGAATGAGTAAAATACATTATGTAATATATGAATCAGTATGATAAACTTTTTTCGAATATTCATTGTTAACTACAAGAAAATGGCAGATATTTGGGTATTTACCTCAGAAGTATTCAGCACACGAAGGATAACAAAAATCATTTTTTTTGGTAAGGTTTTTGTTTCATAGTTTCCTACAAATATTACTGATACCACAGTGAGATATATTAAGTACCTTAAAATATATGTAGATGTGGTCTGGTGAAGAAAGTGTGTGAATTAAAATTTAAAATGCTTGCACCAGCATAATCAGGTTTAGTTTGTAGTGTGGGAGTGAGCTCCACGTGGGACCCGAAGCACGGACCCCACGGGGGTGCCCGGCATGCGCCACATGCCAAGGCAGAGGTGGAGGCTAGTGTTCGGAAATCTGAAAATTCCAGCGCCGGCCGGGGATTGAACCCCGGCCCGGCTGGGGCGAATAGCCCCAGCCGAGGCGCTGGAACGTTCCAGACCCCCTTACCACTAGACCACCGGGGACCCCGGCTGTTTCTTGCTCCATAGTCCAGCTAGTGGTCGTAGAGCACTTCCTGTTGTCCCCCGTGTTTACACCGAGGCAGCAGTGGCGTGGTGTAACAGGAAGTGTTTACTTGCGTCCGCTGGATGTCCACTTAGTGTACGACTTATTTACCCGGCTGCCGTTCGTGTCGCTATAATCTCCTTAGTTCCGTTACAATTACATGCAGGGACTGAAAATCTGCCTATGCAGTTGCACGCAGTCGCATCTCACTATTTGAACCTCTGTAATTCGATCGTGTTGTCAAGACCCATGTCAGAACTGTTTATCGAAGAATGCTCATGTGTTCGGTACATTTCATAAACGGAAGCGACTGGGATAACAGACAGCCCGTAAACATTTTGTAATGAAGTGTCAGCCGGTACGTAATACTCGATATCTGGAGTTGTTTTATCGGTTATTAAGATAATCGTTTCACCCCTATACACTTAAAAAATTCCCGTGTTTTCTTAATAAAGCATAAGCACAGTACATAAATCCCTCGCGAAAATGACATCGGAGAAGTACAAGTGTTCGAGTGCCACAGAAAACAAGTGGGTCCTTGAAGGTGTGGAACGGAGAGCAGAACTAAAATAAGATGTAACGTTTCGGGATTCCCTCATAGTCGCGTAGACACTCCAGAAGCAGGAAGATCCGTTTGATGACGTCTCTTGAGGAGCGAGGAAAAAATTCACTCTCAAATAACTACTGTACAAGATGCCTCGCCGCCTCTTGAAGGGTGTCATGGGATTCTGCAGCCGTGGACTCGGCGACCTGTGAGCCAACGCGGTGTTTCTGACCACATACATTTTAGCTGCGGGTTCTCCGACGTGCAAAGGAAGCCGCGACAATGGGGAGGCTCTGCGTGCCGTTTTGTAATAAGAACGCCTCTCCACATTTTATCGTAGGAATGATATAAATTTTAAACTTCTTAGATCCACCGAGTCATTATGTATTCTTAAAATATCTTTTAACTCTTTTTCAACACATATGTATCTTTTACCTCTTTCACTGAAGAAGCTGACCAACAGATTTTTTTTCAATTTCAGGTATTGGTTTTATTGCATTCTCCTTTAGCGTATTGATCAGAAATTGTAGGTTAAGATACCTTTGCCTTATTGAGTATCGTTTGCTATGCCAAACTTCGACAGCATTCATGGTCCTGTGCATCGAATTGATGACGGTAGATAGCTGACCGAAATCACTTTGAAATAAATTCTCTGAACGCAGATAACTTTGATACAGTAGTGTTAGGTATCGAAGTATTATCTAACGCAACTGAAGCCAACCTAAGAGTGAATTTATTTCGAAATAATTTTAGTCGACTGTCTGTCTTCACCAATTCCACATTTCAGGTTGTGTACTAGCATTTTCCATCTATTGACTGATTAAATAGTCTACGCCACTGGGCACTTGCTACGCTGTTACTCTCCATGCTTCATCAAGGCAGTCCGGTGGAAGATGGACTCTACAGCACACGTGCGGCAAGACAAACGAACTACTTCTTCATCCCTGTATTGCTCCACTAATCGCAGTTCTTGTATGTCTTCCACAGGCATTGCTTGAAATGAAAATTACAACTGTAAAATAAATGTCTCGGATAACACTGTTTTCATAGTTTAATTTGCAATCATTTCGAAGTAAAGCAATGCAGTTTTAAATGACAACCAAGTTATGACATTTCTCGGTTGAGAAAAAATATTTCACAATTATTTTGACTTTCCTCTGGTAAAAAAGCTAGTCTTCCGTGCTTCAGGTATCAACAAGTTGTTTCGAACACCTCTGAAACGTCCGTCCATAAGAAGAGCTTTATTTTCAAACATTTTCTCCCCTTCTTCGTAACTGATCACCAGGATTCATTTGTCAGGAACAGGGTTATTATCAGTCTCCAAAAAAACTTCAGTCACTTTCAAAATATCTTCGTGCTGCCGAATCCCTGAACTACTGCCACGGTTATGGGACATCCCAGAAGCTTCCCTTACACAGTGCAGTCTTTCTCATAATTCGTTATACTTGCGACGTAATCTAAACCTTTATCTCGCAAATCTTGAAATTGCTCTTTAAACCCTCCGAAAAAAGGCACTGTCTACTCACCGCAGACTGTTTCCCAGCAGTTATGCATTCGTTTCTCAATCTCCACATCTGTTTCGTCAGGTTGGGCGAGAAACTTACAGTTGAGCCGTGATTCTACCATTTACAATTTTTAAACTGCCGCTGCTCCTATTCCGTTCGGAGTTCCTGTACAAGCAATTCGTATAATTACCACATTTCCGGTGCTCCTGGCACCGCTTACCATCCTTTCCCCTTTCTGTTTCCTTTTCCTTTCCTTTTTCTAACCACAGGCTCCAGTCACATTAACGTGATCACCGCCTGTGTCCGACGCTAATGAGTAGGGTATGCGTAACGCGGAAACTCAGCCACTTATGTGACATCCAAAAGGACGTGATCATTGCCTTTCGGGCCACAGGTGGATGCATTTTCGAAACGGCAGAGTTCGTAAAATGTTGGCGTGTTGCCATATTTAAAGCACTCCGCGCATGGCGCTGTCGAGAGCCGACGCTGAGGCCGTTGTGGTGCCCCACGGTCCACAGAGGACAGGAGTTAAAGGAGACCGCAGGTGAATAACGTGCAACTGCTGAGCAACTGACCATGCACGTGAACCGAAGAGCCTACCGACAGTGTCTCCTCTAAGACCACTCAGCGAAAAATGCTATGTGTGGGTCTCCACAGCAGACTCCTGGTCCACACACCTATGCTGACTGCTGTTCGTCCGCGACGAAGGCTGGAATTTTCACACCAGTTCTGCGACTGGGCGTCCACTGAACGGTGACCTGCGGGCTTTCCAAGTGACAGACAGGCGTCGGCGTGTAGGGCGCGATTCACCTGAAAGTGAACACCCTGCAACAGTCGGCGGCAGGGTTAGGACAGGAGGAAGGATCGTTACGATCTCACAAACGTTATCGTGACACTCCCGTCGTTCTGGAAGGCACAGTGGATGAGCAGAAATATCGGTCGGAACCGTTGCCACACCTACATCGAGTCTTTTTTCCCTCGGTATCTACCAGCAGAACAACTAAATCTGTGACACAGCTTGCAGTGTGAAAAGCACCAGGATGAGTTTGCTGTACTCCGCCGACCACCAGGCTTCCCGGAATCGAGAATATGTGGGACCACCTCGATGAAGCTCTTCCTATCCTGGGTCCTCAACCGAAAAACGTAGCGCAGCTAACTAAGGCACCGGCGTCGGCATGGCTCAGTACCTCACTGACTCCTACGCGTTTCTCAGTTGTCCGCGCTTCCCGTTAATCGTACCCCCCTACAGTACCTCAATGACGACACTCTCCCGTACACGTCAGCATCATCAACAGCCGCAGACTGCTGTTCACTCAGCCTGTCACCTCATTTATGTCTATACAGCATAACAGCTGTCTGTTACACTTCCTGGGACACTCCTGACGATATCCTTGTGTCTGATCAACGCTCGCCGTCGAGAACGTACTGGTATCTGTTGTAGACTTGAAGCCGCTCTCATATCTGGGAACCGACTCCGTATGCTCATACGACGCCCTTGGTTAACAGTGTGCAGTGGAGCACCGTGCCAAAGGCTTTTCTCAAATATAGGAGAGTGCAATATGCTTGGGACCTTTCATCCGTGGTTCGCAGTGTATAATGTGCGAAAAGGGCAAGCTGCGTTTCACACGAGCTTTCTAAAACCGTGCTGATTTCTGGACGTAAGCTTTTCGGTGTCTAGGAAATTTATTATAATCATATTTAGAATACGTTCTAGGATTCTGCAGAAAATCGATGTCTGTAATTTTGCACATCCTTTCTGTTACTCTTCTTTTACACGAGTGTCACCTGCGATTTTTTAAACTGCCTTAGGTTGGACCCATTACAGGTGTAATATTCAGAAGGCAAATGTATATTGATCTCGTTATATACGGCTGCAACTTGCGCTTTTGCCAGTCCTTTGCGAAATACTGCTGGGCAAGAGAAAGGCGATAAATGCGAATGAAGTAAGTAAAACTGAAATTGTTTTAATTTCTTCGCTGTCGCCGAATCCTTTCCAAGCGATGCGTCCTTGAGCGGGTCAAACAGGTAGCAATAAATGCTCTACAAGTGAGGTTGACTTTTGAAGTTTTTCTTACCAGTCAAGTACAATGCAGACAGCTTCCATTCTCCATAATATCAGCAATATGAAAATGAAAATTCACGAAAGTCAAATCTGGACTGTAGCGATAATGACGCAGAGTCTCCCAACCCATTACTGTTTCTTTTCCCTTCCAGTGGTTTCTTGGATCAGCTGCGCTATGTTTGGGCGAGCGTTGTTGTGTAATAGTATCACGTCTTTTCTTTGACATTGGCGACCCTTTCCTCTCGTTTTCGGCTTTACTTTGCTCATCACTATGTGTGAGTGGTCAGCGCTGCATCCTGTACGCTGATCTTCCAAATAATCACCAAAATACAACTACTTTGGCATCCAAATGATGGCCAGCATCACTTTCCTCGCTGATGCTCCAGTTTGAATTCCTTTCGGACAGGTGAACTAGTGTGCTTCCATTTCACTCCTTGTCTTTTCGAGTCGGGTTCCCCATTTTGAACGAAAGTTTAATCACACGTTAAAATCTCGTTCGAAAAAGGTTCACCTTCACGTTCATAGCACTCTTTGTTTCCTTGTGTTGTGTGAATTCTCTCGGGACCCACGTTGGACTTGTTTCGCTGTACTTGAGCATGTCAATGACGACGTTGTGGACTGTGCCACTACCTGTTGCAGCTATTTTGCTATTCAGTTCAACTGCAACACGTCGGCCATCAGGAGTAATGTCGTCAGAGCCGGCTTTAAGCGAAGGAGGAGACAGTTCAATTGGCCGGCCACGGTGTTTTTTTATTAGTCACTGAAGTTAGATTGTTTTTGAACTGTCCTACGTATTTATCAAAAATTTCCGTCGTTCGCACAGCTTCGACCATACTGAAAAAACGTTAGAGAAAATATTTCGGCCGTTTTCCGTCTTCTGAAAGGGAAAACGCATCGTTGAACGTTGTTCAGTTAATGTGGAAACTTCAACCAGATACGCCATTCTCAATTGCAACATTAAGGTTATAAATAAAACAATTATTTTTTGTCAGCCGCTCTTAGCTCATCACAGTCATGCCATCCTAAAGTCATGAAACTACAAAAATTCTTCCTACGGACTATTCGACTTCATTAATTTGCTTTGCAGGGGAAACTCACGAAGGAGTATGCGCTTAGTATTTAGTCGGTCATTTCTAGTTGATGAGAAAGTTAAAACAAACAAGTAGCAAACCATTGCTCATTTATTTAGGAACAACATTTATCAGATACAGCTGAGTAACGTTTAACCCAAACCTTAAATGTCATATATATGACACTGCTCGTAGCTGCATCATCTGGCAAGAGTACGCACTAACACCAATAACAAGAAAATGCACCATGACTTTCGTAAACTGTGCATTCTTCATGCCACTGTTGGGAGCAGACATCACACTCAATACAGTCTTCCGTGACAGACTCGTTTTAGTCTTCACCACACCTTGGGCAGTTCAAGACATGAAGTTGGAATAATAGACAATTGTGAAGGTGATTCGATAAACCCTATGCCTGGCACTTAGATATGATTTGCACAATATCCATGTGGGTGTAGATCCCTCCTTGGATTGTGCCCTGGTTGTTGCTGAAGATGATGGAGCAGTTTAATCCAGATTAGCCACAGAGATTCTACGTTGTTCGTTACTGATATTTTGTCCCTCCTTGGTTTAGTTTGTTTTCCTAACAATGCATTTTTGTACGTAGACTCAAACAGAATTCCGGATGTTTTTGCAGCTTGCTTTAGATGTTCGAAAACCTAAAATTGTGCAGTTCACAAAACGAAAAATCATAGTGTCCTATGACTACAGCATCAATAACTCTCATTTTCAGTCGGTCAGCTCACACAAATACCTCGGTGTAACACATTGTAAGGATACGGAATGGAAGCAGGACTGAATAAAACTCAAACGATTTCTACACCTGGATAAGCGTTCGACAATGTAAAATGGTGCAAGATCGAAGTTGTGAAGAAAATAGCTCTAGGCAGAGACGGGTATATATTAGTACAAGACCCAAGAGGAAATAAGAGTGGAAGATCAAGAACGAAGTGCAAGGATTAAAAAGAGAGTAAGACTTTGATGTAGTTATTCGCCTATACTGTTCAATGTTTGTATCAAAGAAGCAATGAAGAAAATAAGAGAGAGGTTCAAGATTCGCACTGAAATACGGGTTGAAAGGATATCAGTGACAGTGTTTGCTGATAATATTATCGTTGTCAGTGAAAGTGAATTACTACAGGATCTGATGAATGAAATATACAATATAATGAGTGTAGAATTAGGGGTCAGAGTAAATCAAAGACAATAGTGATGAGATGAAGCATAAACGGGAAAAGCGAGAGTCTTAACATTGGTGATAACGAAGTAAGAAATGGAACCATCACATCGTGTCGGTCAAAGATAATGGTGGTGGCGAACTGTAATTTATTGTTAGAATTAAAGAGAAATATAATCAGTGCACAAAGATGATCTTTTTTGAACTATTGGTGCGACCCATACTCTAATATTGCTCCATGGTGTGGGACCTGTCCCATATACGAGTAGCAGGGGATATTGAACTGTTCATAATAAAGACAGCACAGGTTTGTTTGGCTCACAGGAGAATGTAACAGAGATGCTGAAGAAATTGGGAGATGCCTGAAGATACACATAAGCTATCCCGAGAAAGCTTACTTGCCAAATTTCTAGAACATACCGTAAATTTTGAATATACGAGGTGTGTTAAAAGAAATTGGGAACGTTCGTAATTTCGCGCCAATGGCGTGTTGGGGCGAAATGCAGTTGACATCCCTGCACGCGCGTGTGCTTAATGTGTAACTGCGGGAAGTTTCACTGTTGTATGTCTGTTAGCTTATTGTTCAGTGCTGTATTGACTAGAACGTTGTGTCGCACAGTTGGCGAACTTCGAGAGGGTATAGTTAGAGGAGCAAAGCGCCTGCAATAAATTTTGCGTGAAACTCAAGAAAACCGCCGCTCGGGGTAGCTGCGCAGTCTAGGGGCCTTGCCACGGTTCGTGTGGCTCCCCTCTGTCGGACACACGCGAGACAGATCGGGCGTGGGTGTGTGTAAGTGGTGCAAGCCTAGGGACTGATGACATCAGCAGTTGGTCCCATAGGAACATAAGAGCTAAACTCAAGAACACCTCTACAGAGACACGCCAAATGATGCAGGAAGCCTACGGTGATGAGTGCTTAAGCCGCACTCGGTGTTACGGATGGTTCACACGGTTTAAGAACGGCCGGACGGA
Organism: Schistocerca gregaria; assembly: GCF_023897955.1. Taxonomy (NCBI): domain Eukaryota; kingdom Metazoa; phylum Arthropoda; class Insecta; order Orthoptera; family Acrididae; genus Schistocerca; species Schistocerca gregaria. Next base: position 23,862 of record NW_026062392.1, read on the forward strand.
AGCTAAAGACGACGCTCGTCCTCCGACTTCTGCCAGCAACGCTTGTGTCAGGAACGTCAACGATCCTGTGCGTGCTGAACGAAGACTGACTGTCCGAGAGATTGCAGAAGAATGTAACATTGCAGTTGGATCGTGAAATCCTAATACAGCGTCTTGCAATGTATCGTGTTGCCGCCAAGTTCGTGCCACGGCTCACGAGTCAAGAGCAGAAAGACCTCCACCTCCCAATCTGAGAAGAGCCTTAGGTTCACCCAAATGAGAACGAGATGTTCCTTAAGAAAATTATAACTGGTGATGGGTCTGCAGTTATGACGTTGTCATGAAGGTTCAATCTTCACAATGTGTAGGGAAATGTTCTGAACGATCAACATATAAAATAGCTTGTCAGGTCAGCTTGGCCCTTGCAGACATTTATTTTCAAAGTTGAAAACCAAGTTGAGAGGACGAAGATTTGTAACGATAGACGCACGGTCCAGCGAAAGGCGAACCAAGTCTGCTCCCAGAAGTGGAAACGGTTTATCAGTCGTGGGGGTGATCATATACAAATATGTGAAGGTAAGCGTAGAAAATTTTTGTGGACAAAGTTCCGGAATTTTTTAAACAGACCTCTTAGACGAAAGGTAATGAATACAGGCAAGTGGTCTGCAAATGTTCGTACGCTTGAGTTCGCTTCCATTCGCTGCTGTTGAAACTGGGCTTAATAATAATATTCCCTGTGTGAGATGTAATTGGAAAACTATGTAAACGCTGAGCTGTGCGCCGCTTACAGCCCACGCGAAATTATTCTCGGAGGGACACATCATTATCCCCTTCGTGCCTAAAGTTGCTTCGGCCAAACTCAAACTCAAACTCAATTGCCAGGCCGATAGCTCGTTATCCTACTGCTCTGCAAGTAACACTTGGTCTGAAACCATCTGTACGGTTATGTAGGTTAAGACACTGCAGCCACTCAAAATGGTGGCTCCACGTTTGCGAGTAACTGACGAGAAAAGAAATTCTGAATTTTCTGTGACACTCCGTAGCATTAAGAAAGCTGAGTGACGTTAGTTGGTTGTGAGGTGTAATGGAAAGGATAATAGCTTCACATGTTGTGTTCGGATACCAAGATTTAAAAGCCTGAAGTCTTATATTTCAGAAGCAAGGAGCGTAACAATCAAGTGATTTATGAACAGTACGTGCACACATTTTTGCTCGGTTGATTTTAATTGAGGTTGCAACGTGCAGGTCAAGCAAGTACCGTACTGTAGAGAGGTTGAGCAAGAGAAGCGTTTGGAACATGTGTTTACCCTTATTTTGGATAGTTAGCTTTCTTATCTGAGAAGTAATTGTGGCTAGCCCTTGACATGCATCACGAATTCCTTCGTCGTTCAGTCTAATATCGCCTTCCCCCCCCCCCCCTCCCCCCCACACACACAATACCCTCCACCTCTCATGATTTTGAAAATAAAAGTGTTCCTAGAAAAGTTGTTCACTGTACAGTTTATTTATGTGCCAAAGTTAGTGATAATGTGGGGGAGGGAAGGCCACAGACCTCAGGGAGGGGGGGGGGGTGGTAGGACAGGGGGTACTGGCAAATGTCTGATGACACTCAGGAGCAACGGTCTAAGAAAGGCTGGGAACCACTGTTCAACTGCCTGTGAATGTATACTGAACATAAATGTGGAAAACTGACACAACCCACTTTTTGAATTTTTTTTAATTCGAGTTAACTAGTTTTGGAACCGTTTGAGGGACATCTGAAAATGTGGCGCACAGAATTCGCGTCTTTATGTCTTTAGAGTGAATCTGGGTACTGGCTCTTTGACAATAAGACAGAGCACTCTTTAATGTATCGCCACGAGCGGCAGTTAAACGGCGACATGTATCGCGAAACCAAAACACCTACTTACCGTGGCAGCGTGGGCGCTATTGCAGTTAATATCCATCTAGCAACTTGCGTTTTAGTTGTCTGTTGGCCACTGGTCAATCTCTTTCCATTGTAAATATAAATACGAATTGTCACCATATATCACAAGCATAACGTTTACCACAGATGTACGTTACAAAGATCTTCACTTAAAAATACAGCATACTTTGCTCTGAAACAATTTTTTGGATTTTTGTGCTTATAACACGACGGCGTGCTGAGAAGATAATGACTCGGTCTGTTTTATTTGAAGTCAGTAACATTCCACATCTTTACTATGGATATCTGCAGCCCTCTGCTTCGTACCGCGTTACATAGCGGTGTGTGACGTGACTATGTTGGGGGTGAGAAAAAGCTCACAACACTAAAAGCACGAATTCGAAGACTTCGTCCGCATGTGGAGCACACTCTCCTTGAGCACGGCAGTGCCAAACTACACACGATCGCTGCGGCATCTGCAGCAAGCCGACGTCCTTGGTTCACTGCCGTCGATCATCCTACACACAGTCTCGATTTTCGTCTATGTGCAAAACTAAGAAAACCTTCGAGCACTTCAATTATTTCAAGCGGTGCAAGCAGAGGTAAGGTTGTGGCTCTGTTAACATAGTCGAACAATATACTGTGACGGTGTCAACAAAATAGTATCTAGTTGGGGAAATTGTGCTGGTTCCGAGGGTGAGTGTGTTGAAAACTAAATTTATTGACGTGAAGAATACCGATGCAGAATGTTCATGAAGTTTGTTTTATTTAAAAATCTTTGTGACTTTTCACTCAAAACTTGTCAACATTACTTTTCTGTACGTCCTCGTACAATGGATGTCTCAAAAAATACGTACATTGATCAAAATAAGTGTTAACATGAATGCTTTTAACAGCACTAGGTTCAAAAAATTTTAACTCTATGCCAATTGCAGATTAATTTTAATGGCAGCTAGCGCGATTATATGAGTGGACTATTAGATTTAATGGTGAGCATTTATGTAATTTTTAAACATTCTCTGCCTTGTCATTCTTCCTCTCTTAAGTGCCTCGTCTTCCAGTAACACTGTCGATCGATAGCATGATCTGTTGTCCGTCCATGGTTTTTCAGACCATTGATTCAGTGCTGAACCCAAACTGCTGGTCTGAGTTATTTAGCCTGGATAATCCTGTGCGTCGTGGGTCACGTATGCCATTAATCTTTCAAAGAAATGGTTCAAATGGCTCTGAGCACTATGGGACTTAACATCTGAGGTCATCAGTCCCTTAGAACTTAGGTTCAAGTAGTTCTAACTAACCTAAGGACATCACACACACACACACACACACACACACACACACACACACACACACACACACACACACACACACACACACACCCGAGTCAGGATTCGAACCTGCGACCGTAGCGGTCGCGCGGTTCGAGACTGAAGCGCCTAGAACAGCTCGTCCACAATGGCCGGCCATTAATGTTTCATTGAATTATTAATTTCAACAAGTTTTATTTATTGTTGCGAAATTGCGCTACCAAAACAATCGAGTTTTGCTATGTGGATGCTGTTGAGAATTTCTGCATTTTCGTACCGCTATATTTTTGACTATATCTGTCGATGGTGTTGTTGTTGTCTTCAGTCCTGAGACTGGTGTGATGCAGCTCTCCATGCTACTCTATCCTGTGAAAGCTGCTTCATCTCCCAGTACCTACTGCAACCTACATCCTTCTGAATCTGCTTAGTGTATTCATCTCTTGGTCTCCCTCTACGATTTTTACCCTGCACGCTGCCCTCCAATGCTAAATTTGTGATCCCTTGATGCCTCAAAACATGTCCTACCAACCGATCCCTTCTTCTAGTCAAGTTGTGCCACAAACTTCTCTTCTCTCCAATCCTATTCAATACCTCCTCATTAGTTACGTGATCTACCCATCTAATCTTCAGCATTCTTCTGTAGCATCACATTTCGAAAGCTTCTATTCTCTTCTTGTCCAAACTAGTTATCGTCCATGTTTCACTTTCATACATGGTTACACTCCAAACAAATACTCGGAGAAACGACTTCCTGATACATAAATCTGTATTCGATATTAACAAATTTCTCTTCTTCAGAAACGCTTTCCTTGCCATTGCCAGTCTACATTTTATATCCTCTCTACTTCGACCATCATCAGTTATTTTACTTCCTAAATAGCAAAACTCCTTTACTAATTTAAGTGTCTCATTTCCTAATCTAATCCCCTCAGCATCACCCGATTTAATTTGACTACATTCCATTATCCTCGTTTTGCTTTTGTTGATGTTCATCTTATATCCTCTTTTCAAGACACTGTCCATTCCGTTCAACTGCTCTTCCAAGTCCTTTGCCGTCTCTGACAGAATTACTATTTCATCGGCGAACCTCAAAGTTTTTACTTCTTCTCCATGAATTTTAATACCTACTCCAAATTTTTCTTTTGTTTCCTTCACTGCTTGCTCAATATACAGATTGAATAACATCGGGAGAGGCTACAACCCTGTCTCACTCCTTTTCCAACCACTGCTTCCCTTTCATGCCCCTCGACTCTAATAATTGCCATCTGGTTTCTGTACAAATTGTAAATATCCTTTCGCTCCCTGTATTTTACCCCTCTGTCGATGGTATCCTTAATATTTTTCGATACGATCGCATTTCAAATGCCTAATAGAGTCCATGACTCAGCTCCATAGAGTAGGACACCGAACGTGTAACATCGAAGTAGTCGACTGCTCTGAAGGTTCTCAGCAGTCGCCGCGGACTAAATGACTGCAGGGGACTCGATGCATTGGCCATAAGTTTTCTAGTAATTCTGGAGATTTTCCTTTGGACTAAGTATGAAGTCGTTCCTTGTTGCTTAGATCGTGCAGGTTTCAGACCGATTGTGTTAGTATTGCTACACTACTAAATGTGTATCCACCACCATATCAGGGTATATAATGAAACGGCGGCCCTCTTTCGTCATGCCTTACAAGGAGATATCTCCAGCGGTAGGATCGACTTTTTGGAACCATCTATACGGTTATGTAGGTTAAGCACCCAAGTATCGCACACTGCAGCCATTCATCCTGTTGAGTCGACGTTAGCGAGGAAGTGACGAGAAAAGAAATTCGGAATTTTGTGTGAGACTCGATAGTATGAAGAAAGCCGAATGACATCAGTTGGTTATGAGGATAATTGAAAGGATACTAGCTTCACATGCATGAGGTTGTGGGTTCGAATCTCACCAGAGAAATAAATCTATTTTAGGTCTTTATCGAAGTGACATTGATAATCATATTCCTTCAACTGATGTAAATATATATATATAGATTTTTAGTTCCACTCCTGGGTCACGTGATTCAATAGTGATATGAACTTCTTCATTTGGTCTGGTTTTTCTTCTTATCATCCCTTCTCCACTGGAAATATTTGTTTGTGAACTTTTAATTATCTTCATGTATCAATTCCGATTTAATGCCTCCTGTTTTTATTACCCTGTATTTTCATCTACGTTATTGTGTACATTATATCGATTTCTCACTTTGCTTGAATTTTATTTTACTTAGAAAACATTCTCTCATTTATGTCCTCATCTACACTATAATTTCCATAGTGCACAAAGATTTTATGTTATGTTTTAAATATTTGTATATCGATTACCATGCAAAAAAAGGCACGTCTCCCAAAGAAAAACGTTTTTCACATTAATGCACAGTCAATATAAATAGATTATTTCGTCTTTTGTTTTTTAATTCATTTATCGGAGTTTTGAAGTAATTCAATAGTCAAACAGATAGGTGTAATAAATTACACATTCACAAAAATTCCGATTGGAAGAAAAATTAAACAAATGGAAAAGTTCATACGGTGACTAAAACGATGTGACAAAAGAATAGAACGAAATAAATTACATTTAAACCAATAAATAGAGTACAAATAAACATCAAAGTCATTTCTATAAAGATTTAAAAAAAATTACTGCACCTGACGAGGCATGGTTAAGCTTCTATCGTAACCATTATGACACGTAACCAGACTGTGGAATACGACTTCCTTCACGCTATGTAGCATCACGCAAAATTTTGAAATCTTTTCCGTCAGTTACTTTCAAACTGAGGGCCACCTGGATGCAGGGATCTTAAGTTGCACTACGGCTTATTTGGATTCAAAAAGTCGATCCCACCGCTGGGGGCTCTCCTTGTTAGTTTTAAGAGTAACAAACGGCTCATTTTGAAATAACAGTAATATCGCAGTCCAGTAGCGCCGGACCCTGCAAACTTGAAAGACAACTCCAGCAAAGGCAAAGAAAATGTTACTGTAGCAAGTAAATTACTGTAGGCAACTGAACAACAACGAAATAATAACAATAATTGGTTCGCAGGAGAGCTTCTGTAAAGTTTGCAAGGTAGGAGACGAGGCACTGGTAAAGCTGTGAGGACAGGGCGTGAGTCGTGCTGGGGTGGCTCAGTTGGTAGAGCACTTGCCAGCGAAAGGCAAGGGTCCCGAGTTCGAGTCTCGGTGCGGCACCCATTTTCAGTCTGCCAGGAAGTTTCAATAATAATAATAATAGATCCAGTCATATTAATATGACCAACTCCTATTTTCGAGGTCAACGTGTAATAACCCATAGACTCCAGGAGATAGCATTAGTAGGTGATGAATGGGGGTGGGGGGAGGAGGCTGGAAACAGTGAAGTCGTTGTCATAATGCGTAAAAGGGGCGATTTATGTGACGTCCAACAGGGCATAATCGTTGGCTTTCTTCCCAAGGGTGGAAGCATTTCCGAAACGGCAAAATCTGTAATCTTTTCACATGCCACTGTATGTAAAGTAAACCGTGAGTGGCAAAATCTCGGTATTCTAATCCGGCTCCAAGGCAAGTGTGTTGGACTACGGGCAGTAGGCGACACAGGTGAACGATAGCTGCAGATGTGTGTGCTGGCGAGAAGACGTGCAACTTTTGTGCAGCTGACAGCCCAGGCGAACCGAGGGCTGCCACCAATGTTTCCTCAACAACTTATGGGCTTCCGCAGTGGGCACCTGGTCCCTGCACCCACGCTGACTGCTCTTCATTGGCGTTGAAAGCTTCCATTTGCACGCCGGTACCACAACTGAAAGTCCACTGAGTGCTACAGGTGGCCTCTCCATATTCATCACATTTTGTGCTCCATCGGACAGATTGAAAGCAAACGCCCTGCAACCCTGAGGGAGTGTTATGGTGTGGGCAATGTTTTCGTGGCACTCCCTGGGTGATCTCGTTGTTCTGAAAGGCACAATTGATCAACCCTAGTACGCACCTATCCTTGGGGACCAAATACACCCCTAGATGCACGTGTAACATAGCTCGCAGTGTATGTGCGTGGTTCTGAAAGCTCTAGGATGAATTTACCGTACTGCCCTCACCACCAAATTTTCCGCCTTTAAACCCAATCGAGAATCTGAAAGGTCACCTCGATCGAGTAGTTTGTGCCACGGATCCTCAATCGATAGAATTCTATCGCAGCATGACAAGTACTGGGGTAGGAATGGCTTCTTATGACTGTCGTTACATCATTGACTCTATTCCTGTACGTCTCGTGCTGCAGAAGGTGTTTATTCGGTATTTTAACACGTGGTCAGATTACTGCGACTGGACAGTGTAATAATAATAATAAATTTCGCTTATTTCAGTGCCCTCGTTTAAGTCTTTCAATTGGACGGCACTTTGAAGACATGCTTATCATTAACGTACTCCAGTTGTCCAACCGGGGAAAGGGAATCGGCAGTTTAACGTGGAATCCGCACCACATGTTGTTTCTACCGACTCCTCATATCATTGAGAGGTGAAGGCTGTATTAAAAGCAGACAGAAAAATTTATTTGTTCATCTGGGATTCGATCCCGAGATTCTCGATTTGCAGGCACGCGCTGTGCCGGTAGACCACCAGGTCCAACAGTTACGAGACGGTAATCGAACTGTATTGGCAGAGTATTTCGTCGTATTTTGCGTCAAGTAAATGTGCTGTGGTGCAAGCCAAAGTACATTCACGCTAAGGGCATCAGTTCCGATCCCAGAAAAATGTGCAGCCAGAGCAGTATTGTAAGTAAAAATCAAACTCTTCCATTTTTCTTACCGAATTGCTATACATCTAGAAAACAAACCAAAATTGTGAAAACATTTCATACAAGATTACTGACAAATTTTTATGAGTAAAAATAAACGGGTATGGTAATATACATGGAGGTGAATGAAAAGTAGTGGCAGTTTGGCTATAATTCATGTCAGTCTTCATTGACTAAAATTCACTTTATCACATTTCCGTCTCGCGTCTCGATCACTTTCCACACCCACATGAAAGATGTCATACACTGTCTGTGCATCCATCTGTGATGATGTCTCGCTAGGACCGCCATATGGTGTCTTATCATTTGCTGTAAGACGTGCCACGAAATACTTCGTTCATTTGGGTGATCAGGCCATAATTGGGGGGACTCTACCGGATGAATACGGTGGATGTCCCAGTATGTCCCGCTGCCACGTATGCGGTGCTCCTGCACAGGGCTCGTCGTTTGGCGTCGTGTAAGTTGGTAGAATGCAGCACTGGAGGGAAAGATTGTTGCGCGCTCCGACCACGTGCCCTTCCAGTCTGCACCCAAGCACGTTTTTCGTGTTTCCCAAACATACTATTAAGGCACTCGAGCTAGCCTCTCCAACTCTGAGAGAGTACACACTGCAACTGACTCAAACACGACTTGTGCTGCTGACTTTACTACTTCAGCCCACCATCTGTCAGCAACAGAAAGTGTGCGTACCGAATGACTCACATCCGTCATATTATGGCATTGTGCTACCACTTTTTATCCAACACATGCAAAGACGCATGTGTGACTACTTGTTGTCTCCCATCTTGGTAGTGGCCTAATTATTGGGAGATTTTGAAGTGCATTATCTATACGTGGTGTATCAAAAACAATCATCCGACCTGGGCCGTCTATATTTCTGGAACTAAGAAACATATACAATGAATACAATGAATTTTGTCCTTTGATGTACGAAAACTAAAAAAAGTTATTTTCATCCTTTTCATTGGTGTTCAATATGCATCGTTGAGATGCACGGAACATGTCAATGCGGTGTTCAAATTGTACCAACACTGCAGCAAGCATGTCTGGAGTTACAGTTTCCACAGGTGCTGTTATGCGATGTCTCAGTTCATTTATTGCTGTTGGTAATGTAGGTACATAAAGAGTCTCTTACAAAACCATACATATATAATCACATATAGTCGGGTGCGGTGACCTTGGAGTCTAGTAGTCTAAGGGTGAGTGATTTAGTCCAGTGTGAACGATCCATCGTTCAGCAATCGTTTGATTTAGAAATTCCCACACTTCCAGATGCCACTGTCGCGGTGCCCCATCGCATTGGAAAATGAAGTCGTTCGAATCAAACTGTGGGAAGAGAAAGTTTTCAGGCATATCGAGATATATGCTTACTGTAACAGTGTTTCCGGCAAAGAAATATGAATCATACACATTTTCCCTCTAAACTGTACAAAATACATTAAATTTAGGAGAGTCTATTTTATGTTGTACACCTTCATGTGGTTGTCCCGTACCTCATATTGTCACATTATGACAGTTCACCTCTCTGTGTAAATGGAGTGTTGCCTCGTCACTAAACACTAACTGTGGGAGAAAACGGCCATCCTCCACCTTGACAAGAGTGAAATTATGGAACTTCACACGATGTATCGCCCTCACGAACAGCTCGCATTAGCTGAATTTAATATTGTTTGATGCATAAACGTCGACGCAGAGACGCCAGACGGACATCGGGGACGTGCTGAGCTCTCGAGCTGCACGGCGAACGGATTTCTGCGGACCCCTCGTGAAACTGTGGCGGATGCGTTTGACGTCTGTGTCAGGCATTCGGGGAATGCCCGGCGATTCGCCTTTCCGCAAACCTTCTCTTTCTCTTAATCGTTGATGCCATCATCTAATGCTCTGTGCTGTAGGAGGATCATCATCGTACCTTGTACGAAAGTCACGTCGAACACTTATTACTGCCCACACTGCGCAAAATGCAGAACACAAAACGCTTCCTGACGCCGCGACACCATTTTTACTAGGACTGAAATGGTCGGACAGTGCTGCTGCCAAGCGGTAACCATGTAAAGCCGTAGGGTTTGCTCTTTCCAGCAGTACGCTATTCACGCACATATGTCGAATAACATAATAGTTACTTTTTTTAAAAAAATCGGTTGATCCTTTTTGATACACCCTGCATATTTACACCCTAAGCAGTACCACCAATAAATTATCCCAGTGTGAAGGAAATCGTTAGATGTGATGTACGTGTAAAGGCAAACAAATGATAACAATTGCTGTTAAATTGGGTGACTCATTCAGGAGAAAGTCATAACGCGTTGGGCCACCTCTGGCCCTTAAGGAAGCAGCTATTCGACTTGATCTTCATTGATAAAGTTGGTGGATGTCCTCCTGACGGATGTCGTACCATATTCAGTTCAATTGATTTGTTACATCGTCAAAATCTCGACCTGGTTGCAAGGATAATCCCATATAGCTCCAAAATTGGGGAGAGAGGTGGAGATCTTGTTGGCCAGTGTATTGTCACGTACGTACACACAGATGAAACTCTCAACATGTGTGATGCATAAAATATCGTCTACACTGAAAGCGTTCCCAGCAGAGGTTAACCCCTCGTAATGGCAAAAGGTGGTCATACCGCATATTGAAGTCCACTACCAGGTGTCTGGATACTTTTGATCCGATAGTGTATTTCAGAATGTTAGCAGTGGCCAGAATTTGGGACATTCGGCTTTGAGCTTAAAGCTGGTGCGAGGCGGTTCAAGATACCTCTAAAAATAGACACATCTGGCAGCATTAGAGTGAAATGTCCATCAAAGAAGCTGTGTTGCGCTCTCTACCTACAGTTGTTCTCGTGGGCGTCAGAGCCCCCGTACGCAAGAGGCCCCCTGGGTTTTATACTGCGGACACGGTAGTCGCGCCTGATGAGCTCTCAGAAATTATGAAATGTATTCGAAATTTCTATTATGGTGGAACAACAACTGTACAATATACCGGAAACATGCACGATGTTCCGAAATTTCCGTTACAAACTCCTAGTGTAGATGGGGAATCAGTACACAGTACTCGTATTCTGAATTGGAACCCATCTCCTGTAACGCACCGTTTCCTCGCTACAGCCGTCGGAAAACATGTTAGTAACGCTACCACTTGTACAAGTAAGTCATTAGCTGTGACCCAGTACATCGATAGTCCCACAATTCCACTCATTGAAAGGAAACTTGATAAGTTTTTAGAAACACTCTTCTTTACAATACGGCCTTTTCAAACTTAGGTGCGCTGCGTCTCTTTGTAGCACTGCAGTCACCCGTGCTGACGGTGAACGCACCATTATCTCAAAGTCGTTGCGCAGTTGTGGCGAAAAGCGTATGCCGTGAAGTTGGACGCTGCTGAGAACGAGCTTGATAAAGGCGACGAACTTCGCCATACAGTAGGATCATATCGGTGTATTCGGCAAAAGTGCACTCCGCAATATTGCTCTAATACTGACAGACACTTGAGTGACGCACGAGCCTTGTCAGAGTGGCAGGGCTGACGGTGAATGACATCCGACGTAAGCATCTTCCCCCACCCCTTCCGCCATCCCACGATGGCTACCCTGTTGCATACCCACCTAGCAAACATGTATTCAAACGGCTGTAGCACGGAAAGTATACGTTTCCGTACGGGGTTCAAATTAAAAATATTGTTGCTTAGTTCCCTCTAAAAGTGCTAGAATTTCGGAAAACTCTGTATCTGTCCAGTAAACTGTACAGCTGGTGTCGTACCACATTCGAAATATCCGATTATGTTTCAGGATTTGGGTGTTATGGCATTTTGCAGAAACATTACTGAATATTGTTATCATTAAAGTGAACTACCGTTTCTGTCTCCATACCATAAATCATAAGTACCATTTATATCGTTTCAAGCACTATTCAGCTGCTAGGTTTTAGGAAAAAATAATTGTATCATTCTCAAAATATCGGACAGAAGCGATATAGTTCCTACAAAGAACGCTAGCGAAGATGAACAAGTGCTCATGGTTCCTGATGTATGCATGTAACAGCCTATGTGTACTGCACATTGTTTTCTTCTCTCGTTCCGTACCACCACACCTGAAAGTTTCCTGTCCTACATCTTAGCAACAACGATAACGGTACATACTGAGGTAACAGAAAGGTTCTCTGTTATAATTTTCCGGTACAAGGACATAATCTCAAATTTATGCATTTTTCCATCTGCATCATCTTAGAAAGGTTGTAACATCTTCGTGGGATCCCTCTATTTTTGTAGGCACCGGTATCTATAACTTTGACGCTCTGTAGCGTCGCTGGCTGACGTTTTCAGAAGTAGATTCCTATGTAAAACTTCATCAGTTACGTCCCCTGAACAGCCCTGAGTAGTGTGAAGCATGATTTGTGAAACACCCTGTATAAAGAATGAATAACATCAGGGAATGGACTAGAATCCTGTCTCACTCACTTGTCACGTATTTCCTTTCTTTCATGTCCTTCAACTCGTACAGCTGCTGTCTCGTTTCTGGTGGAGTTCTAAGTAATGCTTCGCTCTCTATATTTTATTCCTGGTTGCATCTTAAATTCAAACTGTATATTCTGGTCAACATCGTCAAAAGTTTTTTCTGTATCGAAAGATGTTATAAATATGGGTGAAGTACCCTCCAAATTGATTTTCCTCTAAATCAGCTTCTGTAAGGTGCTCCATTCCTCTGCAAATAGTTTGTATCAGTATTTTCAGCTAGGAGTTATCATAGTGGTGGTTTGAAAATATTCGCACTGACCACGAGTTGCCTTATTTGGTATTGGTGCTATTACGCTTCTCGTTTAGTGTGAGGATTTAGCGGGTATTTCAGCCGGCGTACTCGTTCAGGAATGAAGCAGCAAATCCCATCAGAGTGAGTCGTCGCCAGCTCCGCTAGAGTCCACTGGTAGCGAAGCCCTGCGCTACAGACAACTGACTGTGTGAGGGACCAGTAGCGACACCTAGCAGCGATGTGGTGAAAAGGAAATAGTATTGCTAAAAGTTTATCCACGATTTTTAGCATTTAGAATGGAGTTATGGCACGGAATTTCATAGAAAAAGAAAACAGCTATAGTAGCAGTCTCTCTCTCGCAATGCAACAATAGTACAACAACAATAGACCAACTGAATCTGTAGAGGTAGTAATAAAATTTATTTTCTGACCTGCAAGATACTTTCATATAAAGCTGAGCCTGAGAGGATGTCAGCTAACTACCGTCAGAAATATAATATGAAACATGTAGACCTGTCAGTAAAATCGTCAAGAAATTCGTTTTTTAAATGTTAAATGTTATCTGTTTAATTTAACATTTAGCTCACATAAAACCAGGATAATTATCCTCTTTCATACAAAGAAAGAGAGTACCTCATTAGTGACCTGTGTCATATCATAATCTCATTTTGACTCTTGAATAATTAAAAAAAAATTTGATATAATATTTTGCATTTCTTTTGACATTGAAACAATTTATCCTGTTCCTGCACTGAGAATGTACTAAGTAAATATGTAATATATGTATCAGTATTATAGCCAAATTTATTTTTCTAATTACTGATTATTAAATACCAAAACAGCTTCCAATTTCTTGTAGTTATCTTAGCAGCATTTAGAACAAAAACGAAAATAAAACATTAGTTTTTTTAGTAAGGATATTATTTCATTGTTGTAATCCTACAAATGTTCATGATACTATGCTGTTTCTTTTGACAGTGAGATATAATATGTAGAAAGTACCTGGAAAATATATGCAGATGTGGTCTGGTGAAGAAAGTGTGCGTATTAAAATTTAAATTAAGTGATTGCAGCAGCATAATGAGGTATATTTTGTAGTGAGGGAGTGAGCTCCACGTGGGATCCGAAGCACGGACCCCACGGGGGTGCCCGGCATGCGCCACATGCCAGGGCAGAGGTGGAGGCTAGTGTTCGGAAATCTGAAAATTCCAGCGCCGGCCGGGGATTGAACCCCGGCCCAGCTGGGGCGAATAGCCCCAGCCGAGGCGCTGGAACGTTCCAGACCCCCTTACCACTAGACCACCGGGGACCCCGGCCGTTTCCTGCTCTGAACTCGGTTTGGTAGTCCTGTCACACTTCCTGTTGTCGGCTGTGTTTACATCGGACGCTGAGTGGCATAGTGTAGCCGGCAACATTAGAACGCTGTGAGGGGGAAGTGTTTACCTCCGACTAGTAGCTGTCCCCCCTACCCAGGTGAAGTAGCTTTACAGTTACCAAAGACATTTGAAATCAGCCTTTGCGACTGTATGCAGTCGACGGTTGTTAATCGTTTGTTTCAACCTGTTCCCAAATGCCTCGAGAAAACCGAAGCAACTTCTTCACTAATCGAGGCGACTGTCATATGAAAACGACCCGCAGACATTCTATAATTACAAGTCAACGCCTAGCTTACACCAGATAATTCTGTCTGTTTCATCAGTTGTTTTAACAGTGCACGAAATACCACAGCATATTATTAATCCGTTGCAAATAAATTTCTGTGTGTGCAGTTCAGGTCTGCGCCGTAGATTTTTCGTGAGAACGTCGGGATAAAATCGTAACATGTGTTTCATATTAATATGAAATTTAGTTATCAATATCTTTATCACAGTGTTCACACTCACAATTTTGGACTTTTCAGTGGCTGGGGTACGATATAGCCTTTGAGTACGTTATCGCGTTGCGCAATTTCTTCCTTTTTTTCCGACTCTGAGGGAGCTGTCGCCTTCTCTCAGCGCTGCCCTTTTTAGGCTTTTCTCGCGTTTTCTGTAATTTAGAGCATATTTACAAGTCCTGAGACGAACTCTTCCTGTGTGTCGTAGGTTTAAACTCAATATAGATTTTCGTTTATATTCCGGCAAATACTTTTATTTTCTATTACTCCTAGCGGCGCTCCCTAAGCTGTTCATCGCAATGACACACGAATGAGAATCCTAGCTTACAACTTTACACTAAGATGATTCCTAACAATGACCCGCATATGCCAACACAGGCAATAAGCGACAACCACGTGACTTAACCTTTGTTTGCGCACTGTCGGTCTCGTAATTAATAGTGATTCAAATCTGACGCCATTTTGTCATATAAGAAACTCCGACCAAGGAGAAACTAGACGTTTTCACGTCAGAATACCTTCCAGGAAGTTTTCGACTTTCGTAAAACAGAAACGAGTTTCGACGCTGTGGAATGCTTCGAGAAGTAGTAGGTGACGAATTGTTTCGGGATTTTACTATCCATGCTGCAAACGATCATCGAGCAGAAAGATAATGTTGCTGATAATTGTTAAAAGGCGGGAGCAAGCAGACCGGCGAGGCGAGTTCCCGCCTCTTGCTGAAAGCTTATGGAATTGGCTTACTCAATGCAGGGTAGCAAGGGTATTTGTCTGAGGTTATAGCTTAACGGAACGCTAAATCATTAACGGTTAGTCTGGGAACCGAAGTCTCAGATACAAATAAGAAGTGACACGCTAAATCCAAAGACATAAGGTGGCTTATAAGAAATTTAGTTCACAAAATGCATCCATTCGTAACAGTTTGTTCAATATTGAAAAATGAATGAAGCTGAATTTATGTATTTTTGAAGATTTGTGCGTGCCTTCCGTTTCAAATACAAAAGGAAATAACATGTAAGAAAACTGGGGACACAATTGAAAAAAAGTCGCAATTTTATTTCGATTTTTCCTGATTCCATCTGGAATAAAGGCGAGTTAAATAGAATAATTAATTCTAACTTTTTCTTACATCCTTCGAATTGTGCGGACTCGATTGTAACTGGCCCTTGGGCTTCGAATTGTTTAGAGTCTGCAAAGTAAAAATAAATCTCCTCGTGCTACTATCCACTTTTCAGCGGATGCTGATTTGGTTGTCCTTCTTAGTATATCAATATGATTCTAGAGTCCTAATCCACGTACGCAACGCTGTTACGGTATAAACGTACGTTTATTTTTACCAAATTTGCGTAAGAATGCGCTTTTGCTATGCATACCCACTCCTTAAATCCGCCATCAGGCAAAAGAAAGTGAATACATTTCCTTTGTTTTTCACCCTTCATCGATGACAAGTGATAATGACTTGGCAGCAGAGACCTGTTTAGCTTGAGTGAGTGCTTAAACGAAAGGCATGGACGAATAAAAATACAAAACAGATATATACGTAACGTCACGTAACCATGAAGAAAAGCAGACTTGGTTTATTTTACCATGTAAGTTAATTCTTTTAGAATCTCATAAGTGGAATTAACAATTTCGGTCGCTTTCTACATCTAGGAACGTTCTTTATAATAGATAAGTCTCTGATATTCACTTACAGCATTGTTGTGTCTTTTCCCCTTGCATTTGTGAATTGTCTTCTCAGACTGCAGATTTCTGAGCAGCACTGTTGCCATTAGCCTAAATTTATGTTGGTCTACAGCGCTGAGGTTGATCCCTCACCTGTGGTCGAGTGAGAGATCATTCCAAAGTGTGGCAGGCAGCGAACGACTTTGCGAGGGGCTGATCGTAGGGCCTCCAGAGGAAGCTTCTTGGAACGCAAATTCTGGGCGTTCACAGAAGGTGAATTTGCTGGTAGTTCGGAACTCCAATAATAGGCGAGTAATTGGGCCCCCTTAATAACATGGCTGCCAAGGAGGGGAAGGACGGCAGTGTGCACAAGGTGAGGGAGTCATTCCTGATTTGTAAAGAGTGTTCCGGATGCCATGAAGAGTACAGGGCGCAGCCAATAGCAGGTGGTGGCCCCAGTCGGTTCCAATGGCGTGTGTCGCTTTGGATTGGAGGAGATTCTCTCTGGTTTTGTTTAGCGGATATGGTTAAGCGAGTTTAAGGCGGAGCTCACAATCTGCACCATCATCGACAGAACTGACTGTGATCCTTCGGTGCAGAGCCGAGTGAAAGGTATGAACCATAGGCTCGGGTGGTTATCTTACTGTGTAGGCCTCAGAGTCCTTGACTTGTGCCATAGGGTAGTGGGTTTCTGGATTCCGCTTAATAGGTCAGGAGTCCACTATACACAGGAAGCGGCTACACGGGTAGCGGGGGCGGATTTGTAGGTTAGAGGGTCTCAGGAAAACATAGAAATGGCGTCTGTCTAAAAGGGGGCAGGTAACACACAGTAAGGTGGTTGTAGAAACGATCGGTGTTGTAAATTATCGTAACTGTGTTGGGAAAGAACCAGAGCTCCAGGCCCTAATAGAAAGCACTGAAGCTCTCAAACAGTTATAGGTACGGAAAGCTGGCTAAAGCCGGAAATAAGTTAAGCCGAAATTTTTTCAAACGACCTAACAACGTTCAGAAGGGATAGATTAAACATAGTTGGTGCTGGAGTATTTATTGCTGTCAGAAGTAGTTTACCTTGTAGTGAAACTGAAGTAGATAGTTCCTGCGAAATAGTTTGGGTAGAGGCTGTACTTGTCAATCGGACTAAACTGGATCGTTTTACCGACCCCCGAGTGAGAGGATATAGTTGCTGAACAGTTCAAAGAAAACGTGAGTCTCATTTCAAAAGGTACCCCACTCACACAATTATAGTCGGTGGTGATTTCAATGTATCCTCGATATGCTGGAAAATTTACACGTTTAAAGCCGGCGGCAGGCTTAAAACGTCACCTGAAATAGTACTGAATGCTTTCTAAAAAAAGTATTTTGAACTATTAGTTCGTGAGCCCACTCGAAGCATAAATGGTTACGAAAGCGTACTTGACGAATACAGGGATTGGCGACCACAAGGCAGTTGCCTGTACACTGAATACTGTAACACCTATAACCATCAAAAAGAAACTTAAAGTACATCTGTTTAAAAAAAGCTGACAATGCTCTTAACGATTTTTAAGGAAACAGCCTCCACTCCTTCCGATCTGATCATGTAAGCGTAGAAAAGATGTGGAATGATTTCAGAGAAATAGTATCGATTGCAATTGAGAGATATATATACCACATAGATTAATAAGTGATGGTACTGATCCCCCATGGACAAAACGGGTGAAATCGCTGTTGCAGAAGTAACGAAAAAGCATGCCAAATCTAAAAGAATCCAAAATCCGGAAGACTGGCAATGTTTTGCAGAAGTTCTAAATATAGCGGTTACTACAGTGCGAGATGCTCTTGATAATTTCCGCAACAAAACTCTGTTTCGAAATCTGGCGAAAAACCCAGAGATTCTGTTCATGCATAGAGTACACCAGTGTCAAGACGCAATCCGTACCTTCACTGCGCGAAAGTAACGGTGGAGTTACTGATGACAGTGCCACTAAAGTAGAGTTAAGAAACGTGGTTTTCCGAAACTCCTTCAGCAAAGAATACGAAGTAAGCCTTCCCGAAGCCCAGTCAACAGAAAGTGCCAAAATGAGAAGCATATGTCCTCGGTGTAGCAAAGCAGCTTAAATCACTTATTAAAGGCAAGGTTTCCGTTCCAGATTGTATACCAGTCAAGTTCCTCTGAGTGTGCTGATACAATAGCTCCATGTTTAGTAATTATATACAACCGCTCACAGAAAGATCCGTACCTAAAGACTGGAAAATTGCTCAGGCCACACCAATTTGTTAAAGTACTGCCTTTTGTGATGTTTAACAATACTGTTGGCAAGCGTACTTGTTATACAAATGGGCACGGCATAGGCTTACGGTCGTAAAATATATTTCAGCGTTAAACTGGAAATAGTTGTAGGAGAGTATCAGAAGTAATAACCTAATGAGATCTTTAATTTCTTGTACATTAGGTTTATGTGTTGGAGAAGATTCTCATCAGTAATTTTAATAGTCTCAAAAATGTGAATGTTAGCAAGTAAATTAACTACGTTAAAGGATACGAAATTACCATCATTAGGAATTGGAAATGTTTTTAATTTTAGCTGTTAGTTAAAGGGAATTTTTGACAGTGTAGTTTTCTTCAAAGACATAATACTCTTTAAATGGTGTATGAGATTTTTTGCCGATTTCATAGAAGCGCCGTCTGTATAGTTAACACTGTGGACAGGAAGCGAAGGCGGTGTGCAGTCGGAGGCGATGCTGGGTTCGTAGCGGTGGGCACCAATTGTCGGCTACGACGGGACTGCCCGGGAGGCACACTCACGTGGCCGCACGTGTCACGGTGGATGCAGCAGAAGGTCCATAGCATCAGTGACCCTGTCGCGGATGCGTGCACCACCTGTTCTAGTGTCTCGTGTACACGAAGGACCTCTGCGGACCGAGCTGCAACTTTCTTAGCTCGCTGGACTGTGCAGTTACTGATATACAGGGGCTATGCTCTATGCAGCCTGCCTGGCAGAGGTGTGTTGCAGGGTGGCATTAGAGCCTGACGGCTTCCGCGACTGGACAAATGAACTGGCGATAAAAAAAAAATCATAGCAACAAACGAACAAAAAATCATGTACAGTAATGAAATTTCGGGAATACGTCTGTCTATGTAGGATATTTAAGTAATTAACATTGCAGCATCACAGGGCAACGTAAGCGCGAAATAAGCCGTTGCAAAAGTGACATGCTGGTAAGTTAATAACAGATGTAACGATCAGAATGTTGAATGCAAGCATTGAAACGGGCACGCATTGTGTTGTAATGGTGTGCGATGTCAGTTTTGTGTCGCAAATGCCGGTGGTTTGGGGGTCAGTGAAATGCATGCTACTGGGCCCCTTGGCTCGGGGCTGTCCCTGAAGTAATCGATTTTTAATTCGTTATGTCGCCGACTGCTGTTCGAATTGCTACTGCAGAAGAAATGTGATGTGCCAGAGACGTACGCCAGACACGACTGCCTTCCCTCTTGGTAGCGCCACGTGACCGGTCGGAGCTCGAGCTTTTTGCGACCGTACATTCTCGCGGTCACCGCTGCCAGTATACAGTGCTAAATTTCTGCCAAGTCTCCTGCGAAATCGCTGGAGGAACATCCAGCTTCTCGTGTCCCTATTACACGACCTCGTTCAAACTCATTAAGATGATCGTAATGGCGCCTCTGTCTCCTCAAAGGCATTCTTGGCTAAGATCAAACCACCACGTCCAATCTAGAAGGTAACTAACGCTCACAACCGCCACGGCGTGTATTTACAGTAGACCTGATCTGCACCCTCACAGTGCCCCTACTAACACCATTCTTATGCGAATGGCGCGAAATTTAAATTGACACCATTTTTCAATTGTAGAAACACGCCTACCAACTTTCGTTTATCTCTCACAACTGCTTGTGGTGTTGCGATTTTTTCCGTAGCTGTATGTTCAAGAATTCTGCAGCAAATGGATGTCAACGATATTGGACTGTAATTTTGCAGGTCCGTCCTATTACTGTTCTTATACACTACTGGCCATTAAAATTGCTACAGATGATTAACGGGTATTCATTGGACAAATATATTACACTAGAACTGACATGTGATTACATTTTCACGCAATTTGGGTCCATAGGTCCAGAGAAATCAGTACCCAGAACAACCACCCCTGGCCGTAATAACGGCCTTGATACGCCTGGGCATTGAGTCAAACAGAGCTTGGATGGCGTGTACAGGTACAGCTGCCCATGCAGCTTCAACACGATACCACAGTTCATCAACAGTAGTGACTGGAGTATTGTGACGAGCCCGTTGCTCGGCTACCATTGACCAGGCCTTTTCAGTTGGTGAGAGATCTGGAGAATGTGCTGGCCAGGGCATCAGTCGAAAATTTTCTGTATCCAGAAAGGCCAGTACAGGACCTGTAACATGTGGTAACTATTTGCCTGAAATTCTTTACATTGTATGCTATAGCATACAACTGTAGCTATTGTTATTTTCCTGGTTACCTTACTCGCTCACCTACTCGGTTTAAACTGCCGAGAGAAATATCGCAATCACTATTATTGTAGTAATTCCTAACTTGTTGGCATTCTTCGTTAATTTTATAGCGAACTGCTTTTCGTCCCCTGACACATCGTATCTATTCTCGACGGCACCCCTTCACAACGAATACTCTCCGCTCCTCTCTACTCCGTACTGTAACTGGGTTTTCTCTGTTTGTGATGGTCATCTGTCAGGATGAGCACTACTGCAAAGGGCATTTGATTCTAAAGCATTATGTCAGGGTGAAAAACACTAAATAAATTACTTTTTCTCTCTTAACAACATTTTTGCAGGGTGGGTTCATCCTTGCCTCAGGTATGAGGTAGAATGAAACAGCAGTTTTACATAAGATAACTTTTATTGAAAGTTTTGTACAAGGGTTTCTGGCTGGGATACTGGCAACTGTGTCGTTTGCGAAGCCTTCTGCTTGCGTGAGCGGCGGCGTCTGATTACGCACGGCGGTGTGTATCTCGTGTCGCCGTTTCGCCCAGTTGACTGGAGACGCGCATCGCGAGGTGGTCCGTTTAATTATTGAGGAAGAAGTCGTGAATCGGACGGTGACGACTCGGATGTGCGCTGTCTCCTTCCCGTCCTCACGAGTCACTCGGGTACATAAAAATCTGGCCTCAAATACCTTCTGTCTTCTGGCGCCGAGGCTGCTGCTTGCTATTCCATTACAGCGGCGGACTCGGTGCTTCTGTGTACGATGTAGTATCTTCCTGCATGACGGTCTTGAGCACCGACTGTACCGGAACTGAACTGAAAGCTACTCCTGTCGGGCCCACTGCGTCTCGCGTACTTATTCACTTCACTTCACTGGAGGTGAACAACATCGCTGTCGTTGCCTCTTTTGTCACGTCGAAAAGCTTCGCGAAGAATCTTCTTAACGTCGGTCATTGGCTCTCGGAATGTAGGCGAGAGCCTTTGATCACGTGTGACAATTGAGGAACACGTGAGCCGGACGGGCGATGCCCTGACGGCTGAATCGACAGCTTCTGCTTACGTGGGGGAGGACGATAGCTTCTCCTGAATGTGCTGACTTCGCGGTCATTGCCTCCTCTGCTCTGCCCGTTGTTTGCCAGAGTGTAACTCTTCTAAGCTAAACGAAGTTTCTCATTAATTTTAAATTTCTACTTCACTTCACCTTGATTTCACTAATTTATTTCCCTATCTTAAGTACCACTCAACAGTATTTACGCCGATCTCCGTGCACTGTTTTAGGAAAGTGTAATGCCGTCACTACACGGACGGTGTTGTGAACGTCAGTCTTGAGCGTGCCAAGTTGAAAGTGCTGCCGAACGCTCTGACTTGTGCATACAGCATGTGCGTGTCAACGTGGTACACGCGACCGCAGCGGCAGCATCTGGGTCACACATCACCCGGTTGTCCGCCCCGGTAGCTGAGTGGTCAGCGTGACAGACGGGTTCGATTCCTGGCTGGGTTGGAGATTTTCTCTGCTCAGGGACTGGGTGTCGTGTTGTCCTAATCGTCATCATTTCATCTCCAAGGACGCGCAAGTGGCGTCAAGTCGAAAGACCTGCACCAGGCGAGCGGTCGGGAGGCCCTCGTCACACGTTTCTCTCTATCACCCACTTTACAAAATGCATGGGCGTAAAATTCTTAAGCTAGCGCTATTAAAACGCGCCTTTCCTCTCTTGTCCACGTGAGAGTCACGTTGTTCTGCGTGTAGTGTCCACGGACATGTTATAAGGCAGAAAGAGAAGCTCCGTAACAAATAGCGCGATTCAAAGTCTTACTTTATATTTGTTCCTATTCAGCAGCAGAATCTTCACAACATGTGAAATAAAAAAGAATTGTTTTACACTTTCTTGTTATATCTTACTGCATGTAGTGCAATCTGTCTTGTAGATTAAACCATTCGAACAAACTCCATCCTCAGATGGAACGTACATATGTAACATCGAATATTAGAGAATATACTTTCTTTTCGGTGCAATAAAAGTATCAGATCCTAACAGAAAAAGCGAAGACTAGTAATAAAAATATTCGGATCCACTGAGGCGCAAACAAGAATCACATTACCAGCTACCTCATCATTTCGCTCTACCGACTGTGACTGTCGAATGGTCATACATTGAATCTGACCTATTGAAAGTTTTAATGGTAGATACGTTATTAACTGACACTGAAATATGACAGATTGTATCAACGGCAATGCGTTTCTTATGGATCCTCACTGTGCCCGTTTACAGTCTGTCCCCACTCTGGCTACCCAGCCACGTCACCGGGCGCCTCCACAGGCTGTCTCACGACGCAGTACCGCCCTGCCGCGGCGCGCGCTTTAAGTCGGCGGCGACGCCGTCTGCATACACGGCCCGGCAGCGTTAATTTTTAGACGAGTGTTTTAGTACCGTAAAGAATACAAAAGACGATAGCTTCTTCCGAAACATAACGCTATAGAGTAAATAATATTAACATATGAACGTAAGTCGGGATTTTACTACAAACATGGAACCGAATGCCTGTTCATGTGAATGTACGTTCCTCTACTTCTACCCCATAAAGCGCAATGAAACTGTAGAATTTAAGAATTATTCTCACTTTGTGTTTCTACTAAAGGATAGAAGTTTTCTTTGAAGGATTGCGTTGAAACTTAACAGGTCTTGCAACACGATGAGTGTTTAAAAAGTAACAAGGAATTTACAATTTCTTGTGTTGTACTAGTCCGATTTGCACTACATTTTTTGTCACTGCCTTCGTAAACGTACGTGAAAAGTATGTGGACAATGTTATATCCATTGGCTATTTGCTCTATTGTCAGCTGTCAAAAAGGATACATGTGTTTTGGTAGCATCAACGATTATTTGTTTTGTGTAAAAACAGATTAGAGAATCTTTCTTACATAAAGAGTATGGAATTTTAGAAAAGTTAAATATTCCTTTTGGCGAGCCTGTTACGAGTAAAACTGGAGTTTTTTGTTTCACGACAATTTGTAGTTTCCGTAATGTCGGCACTATTTTTAGATTGATGTAAAAGCCCTCCATCGTTTGTGGAAGGATCGATTTTATGAAATTGTCTACGACGACGGGTTTCCTCCCAAAATTACTAGTTTTCCTTCGTGGCGATCCCTGTAAACCACGCGGTTTATTTTTGCTTTCCTTCCTTAGGCGTGACAGACGTTTGCATAAATTGGAGCCCTTTGCTTGGAACGGGTAACAGTTCTTTTCGTGTCACCTCCTTAACACACGCTCGTTACATCTACATCTACATCCATTCTCTGCAAGCTACCTGACGGTGTGTGGCGGAGGGTACCTTGAGTATCTCTATCAGTTGTCCCTTCTATTCCAGTCTCGTATTGTTCGTGGAAAGAAGGATTGTCGGTATGCCTCTGTGTGACCTCTAATCTCTCTGATTTTATCCTCATGTCTCTTCGCGAGACCTACGTAGGAGGGAGCAATATACTGCTTGACTCCTCGGTGAAGGTATGTTCTAGAAACTTCAACAGAAGCCCATACAGAGCTACTGAGCGTCTCCGTGCAGAGTCTTCGAGTTTATCTGTCATCTCTGTAACGCTTTCGCGATTACTAAATCGTCCTGTAACGAAGCGCGCGGCTCTCCGTTGGATCTTCTCTATCTCTTCTATCAACCCTATCTGGTGCGGATCCCACACTGCTGAGCAGTATTGAAGCAGTGGGCGAACAAGGGTACTGTAACCTACTTCCTTTGTTGTCGGATTGCATTTCCTTAGGATTCTTCCAATGAATTTCAGTCTGGCATCTGCTTTACCGACGATCAACTTCATATGATCATTCCATTTTAAATCACTCCTAATGCGTTCTCCCAGTTGCTGACCTGCTATATTGTAGCTAAATGATAAGGGATTTATCTTTCTATGTATTCGCAGCACATTACACTTGTCCACATTGAGATTCAATTGCCATTCCCTGCAACATGCGTCAATTCGTTGCAGATCCTTCTTCATTTCGGTACAATTTTCCATTGTTACAACCTCTGGATATACTACAGCGTCATCCGCAAAAAGCCTCAGTGATCTTCCGATGATATCCTCAAGGTCATTTATGTATATTGTGAATAGCAACGGTCCTATGACACTCCCCTGCGGCACACCTGAAATCACTCTTACTTCGGAAGACTTCTCTCCATTGAGAACGACATGCTGCGTTCTGTCATGTAGGAACTCTTCAATCCAATCACACAATTGGTCTGATAGTCCGTATGCTCTTACTTTGTTCATTAAACGATTGTGGGGAACTGTATCAAAAGCCTTGCGGAAGTCAAGAAACACGGCATCTACCTGTGAACCCGTGTCTATGCCCTTCTGAGTCTCATGGACGAATAGCGAGAGCTGGGTATCACACGACCGTCTTTTCCGAAACCCGTGCTGATTCCTACAGAGTAGATTTCTAGTCTCCAGAAAAGTCATTATACTCGAACATAATACGTGTTCCAAAATTCTACAACTGATTGACGTTAGATATATAGGTCTATAGTTCTGCACATTTGTTTGAAGTCCCTTCTTGAAAACGTGGATGACCTGTGCCCTTTTCCAATCTTTCGGAACGCTACACCGCTGCAAGAAGGGGGGCAAGTTCCTTCGCGTACTCTGTGTAAAATCGAACTGGTATCCCATAAGGTCCAGCGGCCTTTCCTCTTTTGAGCGATTTTAATTGTTTCTCTATCCCTCTGCCATCTCTTTCGACATCTACTATTTTGTCATATGTGCGACAGTGTAGAGAAGGAACTACAGTGCAGTCTTCCTCTGTGAATTAGCCATTTAGTAGTTCGGCCTTCAGTCTGTTTCAGTACCATTTTGGTCACAGAGTGTCTGAACATTTCGTTTTGCTCCACCTACTGCTTTGACATAAGACCAAAATTTCTTAGGGTTTTCTGCCAATCAGTACATAGAGCTTTACTTTCGAATTCATTGAATGCCTCTCGCATAGCCCTCCTCACATTACATTTCGCTTCGCGTAATTTTTGTTTGTCTGCAAGGCTTTGGCTATGTTCATGTTTGCTGTGAAGTTCCCTTTGCTTCCGCAGCAGTTTTCAAACTCGGTTGTTGTACCACGGTGGCTCTTTTCCATTTCTTACGATCTTGCTTGGCACGTACTCATCTAACGCATATTGTACGATGGTTTTGAACTTTGTCCACTGATCCTCAACACTATCTGTACTTGAGACAAAACTTTTGTGTTGAGCCGTCAGGTACTCTGTAATCTGCTTTTTGTCACTTTTGCTAAACAGAAAAATCTTCCTACCTTCTTTAATATTTCTACTTATGGCTGAAATCAGTGATGCAGTAACCGCTTTATGATCGCTGATTCCGTGTTCTGCGTTAACTGTTTCGGGTCTGTTTGTCGCCAGAATGTCCAATATGTTATCGCCACGAGTCGGTTCTCTGTTTAACTGCTCAAGGTAGTTTTTCAGATAAAGCACTTTAAAAAAATTTCACTGGATTCTTTGTCCCTGCCACCCGTTATAAACGTTTGAGTCTCCCAGTCTAACGGGTGATCAAAAAGTCAGTATAAATTGGAAAAAGTGATAAACCATGGAATAATGTAGATAGAGAGTTAAAAATTGAGACACATGCTTGGAATGACATGGGGATTTATTAGAAAAAACAAATTCACAAAATGTCTGACAGATCTCTTATGCGCGTCGTTTGGTGATGATCGTGTGCTGAGCCGCCACTTTCGTCACACTTGGCCTCCTAGGTCCCCAGACCTCAGTCCGTGCTATTGTTGGCTTTGGGGTTACCTGAAGTCGCAAGTGTATCGTGATCGAGCGACATCTCTAGGGATGCTGAAAGACAACATCCAACGCCAATGCCTCACCACATACTCCGGACATGCTTTACAGTGCTTTTCACAACATTATTCCTCGATTACAATTACTGTTGAGGAATGATGGTGGACATATTGAGCATTTCCTGTAAAGAACATCATTTTTGCTTTGTCATGCTATTCTGATCTGATGAAGCGCCACCTGTCGGACATTTTTTGAGCTTTTGTATTTTTTTTTTTTTTTTTTGTTCTAATCAAATCCCATGTCATTCCAAGCATGTGTGTCAATTTGTACCTCCCTATCTACATTATTCCGTGATTTATTCAGTTTTCAAATTTATACTGACTTCTTGGTCACCTGGTGTATCTGGCAAATTAAAATCTCCACCCAGAACTAGAACATGATGGGGAAATGTACTCCGCAAATAGCTCCTCTTCGTCTTCTGCAATTTTCTTGCAATGCAACGCTGTTATCCAGCACTTCCAGATACCGAAGTATGTCAGTGACTGATGCTGGCAACAAGGATCTCACGAACAGAAACGACGTATTGTACACCACTGCACGCCGATCTACGCCGCTAGACAGGTAACAGGCAACTGATTTTGGGTGCCCCTGGTGAGACAAGCCTCTACATCCTTACATTTGTCCTCTATCCATCCCTGCTTAGCCATTTTGCACTTCCTGTCGATTTCATTTTTGAGACGTTTGTATTCCTTTTTGCCTGCTTCACTTACTGTATTTTCATATTTTCTCCTTTCATCAGTTAGATTCAATATCTCTTCTGTTACCCAAGGATTTCTAGCAGCCCTCATCTTTTTACCTACTTGATCCTCTGCTGCCTTCACTATTTCATCTCTGAAAGCTACCCATTCTTCTTCTACTGTATTTCTTTCCCCCATTACTATCAATTGTTCCTTTATGCTCTCACTGAAACTCTGTACAACCTCTTGTTCTTTCTCTTTATCGAGGTCCCATCTCCTTAAATTCCCACCTGTTTGCAGTTTTAATCTACAGGACATAACCAATAGATTGTGGTCAGAGTCCACATTTGCCCCTGGAAATGTCTTACAATTTAAAACCTGGTTCCTTAATCTCTGCCTTATCATTATATAATCTATCTGATACCTTTTAGTATCTCCAGGGTTCTTCCATGTATACAACCTCCTTTCATGATTCTGAAACCAAGTGTTAGCTACGATTAAGTTGTGCTGTGTGCAAAATTCTACCAGGCAGCTTCCTCTTTCATTTCTTAACCCCAATCCATATTCACCTACTACGTTTCCTTCTCTTCCTTTTCCCACTATCGTGTTCCAGTCACGGCGTAGCGTGCCATCATCATCAGATTACTCCTGTTGACTGACGTCCAGTGCCGGCGGGCGGTGTGGTATATATACCTGTCGCCTCTCCCCTCCGTATGGACTCCGCGTATGGACCGAGGGATGTGCAGGCCGCGGTGGTCTTTCAAATTTCAACGCTTTTTTCATCAAAAGTGCAACAATGCTATTTGCTATTAAAGGTTTGAAAGCTACTGGAGTATGGCCCACGGACCAGTCCGTATTCACCGATGCAGATTTCCTCCCGGAAGACAAAACTGACATCGGACTTGAGAGGCCGTCAGATAAAGAGGTTATTGTATCTGGAGCTGAACAGGTAAAAAGACGACGCCAACAGGTTGGGTGATCAAGCTGGCAGGTTTCAGCGAATTGTAACTATGAACTGCCGCCCAAGAATGACGAAGTTATTGAGGCTAATTGTTCTAGTCCTGCAACTGCTAGATCGTACATTTATGGGTGCACTTAAGACTCACTACAGCGAGAATATTTGGCAGTGGATGCTCCATGAAAGCAAACTTGTTGGATCCTATGATATAGTGTGTTTCTTTGGCAAGGGAAGGAAATACAGTAGAAGGATGAAGTAGTGAAGGCAGCAGAGGATCAAATAGGTAAAAAGACGAGGGCTATTAGAAATCCTTGGATAACAGAAGAGATATTGAATTTAATTGATGAAGGGAGAAAATATAAAAATGCAATAAATGAAGCAGCCAACAAGGTACACAGACGTCTCAAAAATGAGATCGACAGGAAGCGCAAAATGGCTAAGCAGACATGGATGGCTAGAGGACAAATGTAAGGATGTAGAAGCTTATCTCACTAGGGGGTCTTTGGCAAAGTTCTTTTCCTCTCTTTTCTTTAATAATGACTTCTAACTCTTTTTTGTACAGCAAATCAGTTGAAACAATGGTCTTTCCCCTCATCCATTCTCGGGAATACGAACATCAGGGCAACATAAGAACCTCCTGCACTCAGCAAACAGACGACCATTACTAGAGACCCACACTCAGCAGCAGTCAGAGAACAAATTTGGCGTTTACCTCTGCTTGCAGTATCAGTCTGAACTACACTAAGGCCTGTTTCCTCAACGTTCCATACACGATCTTCTGGATATTTATGTTTCCAGAATTCAGCTTATAGCAAGTCGTAGAATGAGTTAACTCTCTCATGCGAAAAGCGTTTTGCTCGAGCATATGATGTTCCAGTTGGCTTTCTAATCGAAAGCTTATCTTGATGACGTCGAAGAAAATGGCCAAGACAAGCCCTTCCATTCACAACTGCAAGTTGGTAGGCCATTTTTCTAACATCCATACTAGTAAAAGCATAGAATTTGGCCTCCATATAGTGTATGTAAACCACTAGTTCTCTTTCTAGGGCAGCTGGTTTTCTTCCAAACTTTTTAGTTTCAACATCTGTCAGGTATTAGCCTCATACACATACTGGCACAGAGTTGTTTTTGGGACAGTGCAATGTTTGCTTTTTTAACTCCCATGATTTTTACTACAACAGCAGACACTGCCTCTCGCATTTTGTTTTTATCCCACACCTGCCTTTTACGGGTTCATTTAGGTGCCAGATTAGTCCTAGGCATCTGAAAACAGAAATAAAAACATTTTACGGTCTGCTTATAATATGGACCCTGAGGTCCACATTACACTTACACCTTGTAAACTAGTGTAGACAGCTTAAAAATGCAATAATACCATACTTTTAATCTATTTGAAACTGTTGCCAATACTTAGATGCAACCTACTAAGTATTAACCAATAATGGTATGTTAATACACTACTAGAGTTCAGCTAAATATTATTAAGATATTAAGGGGGGGGGGTGCATATTACCACCACTTACTCTACATGGTAATGCAAAGCAGGTGAAACATTTGGATAAAGGTGTACTTGCATTCACGTTGCTTGTAACAGCAAATCTGTTTGACAGGCTCATTGTCATTGTAAAAGCAAAACTAACAAGTAAAATGAAAACATCCACCATAAGCACGAATCCAGTATTTTGATGAATAAGGACTCAACTAGAAAGGTAGGCTGAGGTTGGAAAGTACCAGCCACAAAATCACTTGAAGTTTACCTTGTGGAAGAAAATATTATCCACTGTAACTCCAAATTAGTGTGCACTGACTGTAAAGTAAGAATTAATAGATATTACTATGCATGTATTGGTTATAGCATTAAGTTAAATACGTGCAAGCATATACATAATGTTTATGAAGTAGAGAGTATAGAAGAAAAACCGTTTGAAATTTCTGAATTACCAGATGTACTACTTATGAATGTTGGAGAGGAAAATTCTGAAGCCAGTTTGTTCCTGTGACACAGAGGTACTGGCAGAAATTGTTTCTGGTATTTCAGTTACTGAAGTTTAGCTGGCCAACAAAATGGTAACTTCACTGAAGGCTAGTGTAGGTGCTGTTCATGCCAGTAGTGGCGTCTCTTTCAATAGCCCACAAAGGAGTCACAAGAGAAAACTTGCAGTACAGAGGAGACTGTTTTGAGCAAAGAAAACAAATTCCTCAAGCTGCATACTCATGGCAGTTCCTGATACAGAAGAAACTGTGAACACTTCTGGATGAAGGTTTACACCACATTAGCTAGTGTGTTGATCTCACATTCAGGAACATGATGGCTTTATTCCGTGTCCTGCCATCCAGTTTTAGGTTTTCCATTATTTCCCTAGATCAATCAAGGCAAATTCTGGGATGGTTCCTTTGAAAGGCCAAGGCCAATTTTCTCCCCCATCCTTGAAACAGTCAGAGCTTATGCTCTGTCTCTGACGGCCTCACTGTTGACAGAATGTCAGATGTCGATATTCCTTCCTTCTTCACTGGCCTCTGGTGCGGCAGTTCTGCTGACACATGGGACCACCAGAAACTGCTGCGGCTTGTGCCAGCAGCCTAGAATGCTGGCATCACTGGGTCAGCCCCCTCCCAAGCCGTGCTGGGCAGTGATGACTGTGACTGAGGCTCAGCGCACTGCTGGTGATGGCCACACATTTGACAACTGTCCCAACGTGACAACAGAGTGAGTTGCAATCGTCAACTTGTAATATATATTTATTTTTGATCTAGCTAGATGGGTAACACTAGTGCAACTGTTAAACAGATTAAATATTTTCATATTCTAGCAAGGAATACACTAACATCTGATTGTTCACAATCAATTTTCCTGATAATGTAACTCATTTACCAAAAAAAAAATTTGGTGAATAAATAATAATTTCAGTATCAGTACAAACACATGCAGTTGGAATTAGGAATGAGTAATTATGAATTAGCAATATAACCCAACTGAAAGTCTTTCAGGTTCCAATTTGCAGTATAATTTTACTTTTTTTAAAAAAAATCCCCTTTTTGAAAAGTTATCTGTAACCAAATAACTCATATTCCAGAATTTTCTGTTTTTAGCGGGCCATTATTTCCTAAATTTAAGCATATAATTTTGTAGTTCTAATTTACCAGGGCACAAAAGTGGCTGTTTTTATTTGGAAACAAGTAATAAACTTGTCATTAATGCTAGTAACACCCTGACACAGATGCTAAGAGAGCAGATACCAAGTCTCACTGCTTGCCTGCTGGCTGCAGATGTTGATTGATTGTCTGAATGAGGAGAGGAACGAAACAGTGACATCATTTGTCCCAAGATCCAAAGTGGCAGAGACTGTGGGAGCAGCAAACCAACAGCACAATCTATTTGATGGCGAAGCAAAACAGGCAAATGGAGATGGAACACTGGGGTGGCAGGAAGATTAAAGAACTGGAGGGAGGAAGGGGGAGATCATAAGACACCCCAATGGTGCTATGTGTGACATGGTGCTGGAATCACTGCTAACCCACCCCAGTTTCCACTTCATACCATGATTGCGACACAATGGGGGATGACACAAGAAGAGGGGGTGGTGATGAAACAGCACAAAATGGAGAGGAAAACCAGACCAGCATGAAAGCAATGATGAAAGCCTTCAATTGTGGAAGACAATTCAGGTACTTAAATCCATGGAACAAACCACTTTTATGATGAAAACCAAGGACAGATGTAACTATGTAAGGTTGTATGCTACCATCTGTGATAATGGAGAATGGAAGAGTGTGTTTAGTGCAAAAGGCCAAATGGTAGGGGAGTCTCATAAAATGTGGGGGTTACAGATCATTATGGAGTAAGAGGCTTAGATTCAACCTTGTATGACCAATACGAAGTTCGCAGAGGATGGTAGATCCCCAGTGGGCCATGTGGCAAGAGTCCCCTTATCGCAATAAGTTTATTAGGCAGGGGGTTGGCCTCCAAGAGTCAGCTCAAGGCTGAGCAAAAAGGAATTGGACATGAGGCTGCAAACCCAGCACCAGAGAGGTCACACAAAAGGGGCACACCCTCCAGCCACAGGATCAGCAGTTCATTACCTGGGATACCCACATGAGTGGGAACCCAAAGAAAGTCAACTGAACAACCAGCATGGTCAAGATTGGTAAGGTGGTCTTAGATGTCATAGACCAAGAAGAGGAAGGGAAAACCACTGCCTGATAGCCTCAAGGGCAGTTATCGAGTCTGCACATAACGTGGGTGGGAGAGGACTGTTAAACATACTAAAGAACCTGGTAAATGGCCATTAGCTATGCAGTACACATGCTACATGGGGCAGGTAAGAGATGGTGTTACTTGCCAGCAGAAGGCACATTCCTTCTAATTAGCAGATTTAGAGCCTAGAGCCATTCCATTAAAACACAACAGCAGCCTGAAACTCCCATAAAAGCTGGCAGAACAAACAATGAAACACAGACCCCTCTGAATCTGGGATCAAGGAACTAACCAAGGGGGAGGAGGTTTTTGGAGAGAACGGGGAACAGGACAAAGAGGGAAGATAAAAATCATGGCAAAGGACTGCAAGCTGGAGCCCAACTGTTAAACTCACCTGAAGAGCGAGCAATTTCCTGCTGCTAAAGTATAAAATATAAGGGATGTGTGGGGAAAGAGAAGATGGTGATGGCATAGGAAACAAGAAGCTTAGACTGTTGAACCAGAAGGGCAGTGAGTGGGGGACAATCCCAGCTTCAACCAGGAAACAATACGGTTAGTGCAAAAGGTACTGATGATCAGACAGATACCACAATGGTGGACCTGCTCCAAGAGGATCAGTATGGAAGGAGCAACTGAGCCCTAAATTTGGCTACCATGCCCCCCTCCCCCTCCCCACACACACACACACACACACACACACACACACACACACACACACACACACATACACACACACACACACACACACACACAAGTAAATGTCATAAGACGACCCAAGAAATGGAAGTGGTGGACCACAATCAGAAATTGGGTCTCGAGATAGAGCTCCAGTAGGTATCGTACACAATATGGTGACAGAAATGCACCACCCACAATTTAAGAGGAGAAAACTGAAAACTGTGTGAGAAGGTCCATGCAGAAGCATACCACATGGCACCCTGGAACTGTCACTTCACAAAAGCCACCAAGTGTTAAATAACTCAGACACAGAAGTCATCCACATGCAGAGCAGGGGTGACCAACAACAGTTTGACGGAGGTCACAAGTCCTTTAATAGTGATGAGGAAAAGGATACTTAACACTGAACCCTATGGAATGCCATCCTCCTCAGCAATGGAGTGTCCTCATCCCAGGACTTATGTCCCTTCTTCTCTTTCATAAGTAGAGGAGGACACACGCTAGATGCCAGAGAGGTAAGGGGGGAGAGAGGGTTCTGCTAGTTCTATAAAGAGAGACCAGGCAACCTTGGGGGATGCTAGAGCTGACGGTTCCATGGCCAATGTGTACCAGCAGACTCTTGGACTGAGAGGAGGCCCTAATGGCAGCAGACACCAGAGAAGAGGCACTTCTCTGGTGGATGAAAGGAGCAACAGTTGGAGGGGAGGAAGATGTAAGTTGAGGGGAGAGGGAGAGAAGAGTGAGGCATCACTGGGATAAGGTGGGGGAAAGGATGTAACAGAGTCAATAGTAGATTTTTGTAGACACAAGGCGAAGCTGATCGTAAACCCCAATATATTCTTTCCTTCTTACAAACCAGCGACAGTTGTGACAATGAATACATGTGGTCAGTAGAACAAAGGCACACCTGGGCATCCTCATTCATTGCATACAGGATTAATACATGTGTACAAATCATAAACACCAAAAACATTTTAGCAGTGGCAGGACATACATCACAGTGCACAGTGATAAGCCATAACCTTGACCTTGTCTTGGGGGTATCCACTTCAAAGACCAGAATAAAGTGGTCATTATCAGTGTGGTTGTCCTTAGTGCCTTTCTGAATATGATGAACAAAATGAATGCCTTGCCACTCCAGACTGGCCCATGCTTCACCAGTTTGGAAGATGAGGTCTCTATGAAAAAGACATCCTGAAGCATATTCAAAGGCTAGTGAGGAGTAATGGTTTGCCAAACTTGTCTTTGATAGTTTCTACCAAAATAATGGGTTCATGGTGGGAAGGTGTCCTTGTCAGTCTTGATGCAGACCAGGTAATGGGGAAAAGATTTGACCCCAAGCAAGCGAGTCTGACCCTCCTCCCATGAGGGGATAGTTGTAAGTTGAAAAGTCGTTCCTGACTAAAGGTCCGCCAAAGACGGCCGGTTTTTTAAGTCTGATACGTTTGATACACAAAGTGTAGACCCTAATAACACCAAAACCAATCAGGGGCTCTCCCCTTGTGCACTACTCAGCCACACCAAGGGCCAATGCCATAGGGGCTGCTGCTGGGAGTTCCAATGCTCCAGAATGACAAGCCACTACTCATAGGCATACACAGGGAGGTAGCAGCTCATGTATCAGAACTGTCATCCCTGTTTTCAGAGGACTCCATCAAAAGAGTACATAACACCCCAAGCACACGAAATGACTACTGTGCTAGTGGTACAGCACAAAAAGGACAATGGCTTCAGGTAAAAAATGGAAGAGGTGGTAAGCCCACATGCCAAAGACTTCATGTATGGTGTTGTTCCACAGCTGGCTCACACCATGGAGACAAAATTTAGAGTAGTTCAATCCCCAAAGAGGGACCAAAAATTCCAAAAAGGGAATTGTAAAGCAAGAGGAATGATAGTGTAAGGGATAGCAACAAAAAAAAGATAGCCAGGCCAATGTAAGCAAGGGAAAGGATTGAGGACAGGGATGGATGAGCACGGGAAAGTTAATGCAGTTTTGAAAAGTAGAAAGGATCCAATTACTAGCAGACTCATGTGCACAAAATAATTGTTACCCCCCTTCCACTGGGGAATGGGGATGGAGCAGATATAGAAACATGATTCTGTGATGTTAAAGATAAACAAATCTTCATATGTGAGTATTACTGGATTTGCTCCAAGTACCCACTGGCCAACATGCAAACATGTAGTACTGAGGTCAGACTGGCCATTGTGACAGCTCTATTTCTCATGCAGTGAAGTAGACAACACTACCCAGTGCTGTTGGCACTGTTGCAGTCGCATGTTGTATTGCCATGCTAGGTGACACGACAACTCACCATAGTGCACACAACTACACACTGCTTACTCTAGAGCCCTGCAAATTAATATTAAACCGACTGAGCATATACAAATTAAGAGATGACTCACAATTCAATAATGTGCATATCAGAGAATCAGTTTCATACCTAGCGTGAAATGAAATGACAGTATGGCATTTCTGGCCGGGAGATCGTATGCAGGAGAAATCGGCTGCCTACTGCAAGTCTACATCAGTTGATACTGCTTATTTTTGCATCTAAAGAAATGGTAAAATGGTGATAAGCACAACACAACACCCAACCTCTGAGAGGATAAATTCTCAAATTGGCCAGTAATTGCACCTGGAGCCCCTGCACAGCTGTTGGTCTCTCTATCCGACAGCCACAGTGATGGACAGAGCTGGCGTCCAGCACACTCATTTACTGACAGTCCTGTAAGGCATTGTGTATCGGAAGAGGAAAGCAACATTGGGCATATGAATATAGGGATGACTCACAAGGCATTTCAGTATTGTGCTTACACACAATCAGTTGCATATATGGTGTGCTGTTTGGATGCTCTTGCTGCCATGGTATGCCAAAAGCTTATCCCTCACACCCAGTGACAGGTCCTATAAGTAAACACTAAATCAGAATGCAGGCATTGTGTACTGAAACAGGAAAGTAACATTGAGCATATTTGAATTTATAGACGTCTCACAAGACATTTCAGTATAGTGCATATTACATAATTAATCTCATACCTGGTGTGCTGTGTGGAATCTCCAGCTACCTTTTTTAAGCCAAAAGCTTACCCTTCACGCCCAGTAAGTAAACAAACTTTAAAACAGACAGGAAGACAAGATGTCCAGCGAGTGAGATCACAGGTGTTTTCTTCGTCCACTAAAAGAACTTATTTGAGAGGAAATAGTGTCAAATTTAAATTTCCTTTGTTTTGTATATTTGCTGTAGTGTCCATTCTTGTCACAAAACTGAATATTTGCGTCCCCATAGAGATGATTCTTGAAAAAAAAAAAAAAAAACTTTGTGTAATCTGAAGTCACGATAATTGTGACATAATGCGAAATTTTCCATTCCAAAACACAAAAAATTCTATTCAAATTTTCCTGATAGCGGAAAATTCGTTTAAGAAAGGCAGCTACTAGTTTCATCAGTGCCTATTGTTACTATAAAAGTATAATTAAAAGTTTTTTAAATTGTATTTAACTAACACATTTCATATTGTTCACTAGTTAGAGGTGATCTAGGTATAAATTTAAAACCTGACCAAACACTAAAGTAAATTCTCTAAAAGCAAAGTAATTACTAATTCATTCTTCTGTCATTGTATCTCTAAATCATTACAAAAACAACAACAATAGCATGTAAGACCTCCATGTCATTTTTGCATACATATAGCCAATCTCGTGTCCTGGACAAATTTAAAACTTAATTATTCTTTTGAAACTGATCATGAGTGGGAAATGTGGAAGCTGTTATAGCATTGTGAGTAAAGGGATTTGTTGCTAACCTTGTAGGAAATATTTTCACTGGGGGAGGGAGAGGTGGGGGGAGAACAGAAGAGGCTCTCTCCTGGAACTGCAGAGTATGCAGTAGGAACATTTTGGTTGGGGTACAGGAAAGGAAAATCTGTGTCCTTGTGGCACAGTTGAAGGAAGCAAGGAAGGAACTGATAAGGATCAAGAGAGATAGGGAGGAGGAGGGTGGTTGTGAACTGGCAGCTTGTAGGAGGGTAGGAAGAAAGAGAACATGATCTGATGTTTTTGGCGTTGATGATAAAACTGTGTGTCTACCACTGCCAGAGCCTCTGGTAGAACACGGAGCAAGAAATGTGCAGCACACTTCAACTGAGGCCAAGAAGCTTAGAAATATACAAAATGTTAGGAAGAAGAAAGTGCTGCTGCTAGGTATTAGGCATGGGTGAGTTGTAGGCCCCGAGTTACAGGAATGTTTAGGGGCAACATACCAGGCCACCAGTATGTTCCAGCCAAATGCAGGGCTAAGTCATGTGATAGAGGACTTAAGGTCTTTACAAAAGAAGACCATGTAGTGATAGTGGGTGGGGCAGAAAACAGTTTACACAGGGATAGGGCACATGACATAGGTGGTGACCTGGGCAAGATAGCTTCCCTGACTTGTGGCAGTACACTTTGTTGAGCTGTTCCGGTGTCACGATTGGCCAAACCTTGATGGAGATGTGAGGCGAATCAATTTGGGGTTAGGGAAGCCAACTTTGCTCACATGCCCGTCTGGACTATCGACAGATGGGGTTTCACTGGGTGTGGCCTATACCTAAACAGGACTGGCAAAGGAAGATTGGTACAGCTGATTCGTGAAAGTATAGGGGGTGGATCTCGGGCCACACATGGTCAAATACCTGTTGTCATCAGTATGAGAAGTAGGTCTTTTTTAGGATAAATCCAGACAACAGGTTCCCCTGCCTAAAGAGTGTCACCAGCAGTTTGAATTAACAGGGCTTGATATCACCAAGATATTAATAATTTTGTGTTTGTATGGATCTCCCAGAGATAGTGTGGACACTGTTTTTCAATAAATTAACAGAATTTCTATATAAAGTCTCAAGTACAAAGCTCAGCACAATTCTGTGTGGGGACATTAAAATCAACATGAATATCATAAATGAATCCAGCAGCACCTTCATAAATATACTTCAAAGTTTTGGCCTCTCCCTATTGGTCAATAGTGCAACAAGGGTTGCTACAATGACTTCATCAGTAATTGACCATGTTGCCACAAATATGGGCAGGGAAAAATGTGATGTAGCTGTAAAAGATCTCGGATTATCAGACCATCTCTGTCAAACAACAACAGTAATATGAGACATGAAATCATCCCATAAACTACAAGCCTACAAATGACATCCATTGGAAATGAAAATAAAAGATTTTTCAAAGGAACTAGCAAAAAAAAAAAAAAAAACAAAAAAAAAGCTGGGATGAAGTGTATAGGGAAACCAATGTGAATAAGAATCCACATTATTTAAATTGAACTTTGAAAAGGCATTTACAAAAGTATGCATGTCTGTATCAACGTCACACAAAAGTAGATGGATAACAGCAGGTACTAAGAAGTCCTCCCAAACAATTAAATACCTCACTTCCATGGAAAAGAGTCACAATGATCCATAGGAAGGTGCTGATAGCTGCAACAAAATCGTTTAATGACACAGTAATATATAATGCAGGGAATAAAAGCAAAGCAGTCTGGGATGTTATAAAAACGGGAACGGGAACAGGGAGAGGCAAAGAAAGACAGACAGAATAACATATTCCTAAGGGAGGAGGATAAGGTAATAAATAAGCCACAACACTTATCAAAGTATGTAAATGAGCATTTTTCAAGTATTTTAGGGAAGTTACGGCAAGAATTCCCCAAAACAAATATAACCCCTGTAAAAAATGTTGCACTAAATACAATGATGTTACTTCAAATCACAGATAATGAAGCCAGTAAAACTGTTGGAAAACTAAAAAGCCAGTAGGCTTATATGAAGTATCAATGTGTGTACTAAAACAATGCATAGAGGTTGTACAAGGTCCCTTAACACACATAATAAATGAATCCTGTACACCAGGGACATTTCCACAGCAGTTAAAACAGGCAAGAGTTGTGCCTTTGTTTAAGAAAGGTAATGCAGAAAATTACAAGCTGTCACCATTCTCAAAAATAATAGAAGCAATTATGAAAAACAGATTAATGAATTACCTGAATAAATACAATCTTTTAAGTGAATCACAGTTTTGATTGTGATGTGGCAAAAATACGGAGTCAGCTGTCGTAGAATGCACAAAAGTTGTACTTGATGCTCTTGATAAAGAAGAGTCTGTCAGAGGGTTCCTTTATGATCTTTCTAAGCCCTTTGATGCAGTCGACCACAAGATTCAATTAAATCAATTAGAAGCATTAGGAGAAAGAGTGGTAGCTAAGGACTGGTTTTGATCATACCTAGCAGATAGGGTACAAAGAATAGTGATAACACATACTTCAAATAGAGCTTAACATTTAGTAAAACACTTACCCAAACAAATGTAAGCACATTACACACATCCATGCCCGAGGCAGGATTTCAACCTGCGACCGTAGCAGTCGTGCGGTTCTGGACTGAACTGCTCGGCCACCACGGCCGGCGAAAAATACATTAATATGGGGTTTCCGCAAGGTATCAAATGAGGACCAATAGTATTCCTGATGTACATCAATGACTTTCCCAGTAGTGTTACTCATGGTGAAAAAATTCTTTTCACTGATGACAGCAATATTATAGTCAGTGAGAAAACAAGAGAACTCCTCTAAGAGAAAGCAAATGAAACTCTCAAGGAAGTCTACAATTGATTGATTTTTATTGTTGTAGAGACCTCAGAGGCATTACAAAACAGAGAAACTTCTGGTACAAATTGATATTGCATAGTAATTTTAGCCAATTACAGACTTACTCATGTATAGAAGCATGTAAAAACTGATCACAAAGTGTGGTCATACCATATTCTTTGCCTCCCTTCAAAATTCATCCGTTTCATAAATGTTGAGTTCAAGAAGAAATTCTTTTACTTTTTTTTTTATTGGAAGATCTGTGATATGTTGGGGTATGGCATTAAAAAATTTTATGGGCTTGTATAAAGAGCACTTTTGTGTTTTTTTATAGTTACATCAGAAAGAAACTAGGTCTTGCTTGTTTCTTGTGTTATAATTATGCCGCATGTCATACTGTTGATACTTCGGATAGATATCCTTGGTATGCATTACACACAATGGTATAAATATTGACAGCAGGGTCATAATCTGTAATTTTTTAAAGCTTGGTCTACAGTGAGCTCTGGGTGCCAAGCTACATATCAGTCTTATTGCCTTATTTTGTAGTTTGAAGACATTAGCTGCCTTGCTTTGATGTCCCCACAGTAAATGTGACTGTGGTTTGTTTTGCTTTAAGTACTGGCACATTTAGACAAAGACACAGCTTCCTTGGAGAAAATATTCCTTTGCTAATGCTGCTTCCCACCTTTTTGAATCAATTGAGATTCCTAGGAAATCAACAGCATTTGAGCTCTGCTCAAGTTCAGTGTTATTATTCCACGATACATACAGGTCTTGATTTTTTTTTTTTTTTGACACAAAGGGAATTAGCTTTACACCAGTTTTCAACTTTGACAGTGCACTGGTCTGCTTAATATTTGACCTTCTGTGCTGTTTCTGCAGTTATACAGACTGCAAGATCATCTGCAAATAAGTAACTCCTAGCTGATGGCCCAACTATGTTACATGATAAGTCATATATATAAATAATAAATAGAATTGGGCCAAGTACAGAACATGCCCACAAGTAAGTAATCTGATTCTGTACCATTAAAAACCACCTTCTGCACTCTATTACTTAGATAGGATTTTATCAATTCCCGAGCACTTCGTGTAAAGCCATAGAATTGCACTTTGTTCAATAAGATTTCATGAGACACAGTGTCAAAAGCTTTTCATAAATCACAGAGTCTATTATGAACCATGAGCTTGCTTTCTAGTTGCTTCACACACTGTGTTAAAAGTGATAAGGCAGATTTAACAGTTCCTAACCCTGATCTGAAGCCAAATTGTCTATCACTGAAGATATAGTTTCCTTCAAAGTATTTTACTATTTAATATAGCTTCTATCACTTTAGACAAGACTGGCACAATTGAAACAGGCCTAAAATTATCACAACTTTGGAGGCTGCCTTTTTTGTATTTTCGAGTGACTTTACTGCCCTGGGGAACTGAGCCTCCAAAATACATGTATTTACTACATGTGTTATCAATTCTGGCAGCTGAACTGAATCACATTTAACATGGCTGAACTTAAACCATAAACGTCATCAGTAAAACTGTTCTTCATTTTCCTCAGTATATAGGTAACATCCTGTACCTTGACAAATTTAAAGCTAAATGTACTTCCAGGTTTTGTGGTGTTTCTCAGGCAGTATTTATGGTCAGTGACTATATTGTAAGTGCCAATCACCTTCTCAGTGAAGGATGTATTTAACTGTGCAGCATTCAGATTGCTGCCTTCAGCTTGTGAAGTCATTTTCCTGTTGCATTGACTGTTAATGATATTATTTTCTGATGTTAGTATTATATCTTCATTTTTTCATACACCTAGCTTCCTTTAAGGCCTGTCTTAATCTTTCCTTTTTCACTGTGAGCATGTCTTTAAATACTTGAGAACCTGTACTTCTGTACAGGCATAATATTGATCACACTCCCTCTTGATCTCCAACACCTTTTCACCCTTGACCTTATTTACTCTTAGTGCCTTTTTATTATTTGGTACGTTAATGGGAAACGACATCTTAGCATATACAGAAAGAGTAGATATGAGTTCTTCCACCTTTCTACCTATTGCATGTTCTCGATAAACTTGCAACCAATAACTTTAAGTCTAATATTGATAAAACATATTTAGATTATCATAATTGACCACACATACACTCTTTCCTGCCATGTGCACTGAGTCAGTGGCCACATACCCAGGTCTTAATTACGTCTGACTTCAGATGCACTAACTCATTTGATACAAATATATTGTCAATACATGTACCAGTACCTTTATAATGAAGCCTTGTTATTTCAGTGGTTGTAATATAAAGAACAAATGAATTTAATAAATTATTTGCATATGAGTTACAGATAGTGGACAACTGAAAATTCAAATTTAAATCTCCACAGACTGTCAGTATTGCCTCACGTGTTCCAATATTTCTACGGAATC
This sequence comes from Schistocerca gregaria, assembly GCF_023897955.1. NCBI lineage: Eukaryota > Metazoa > Arthropoda > Insecta > Orthoptera > Acrididae > Schistocerca > Schistocerca gregaria. Next base: position 65,977 of record NW_026062392.1, read on the forward strand.
CAAACTGACCTTCCCCAAGGTCGGCTTCAACTAGTTTTTCCATTTGTCTGTAAAGAATTCACATTAGTATTTTGCAGCAGTGACTTATTAAACTGATAGTTTGGTAATTTTCTCATCTGTCAACGCTTGCTCTCTTTGGGATTGGAATTATTATACTCTTCTTGAGGTCTGAGGGTATTTCGCCTGTCTCATACACCTTGCTCACCAGATGGTAGAGTTCTGTCAGGACTGGCTCTGCCAAGGCCGTCAGTAGTTCTAATGTAATGTTGTCTACTCCTGGGGCTTTGGTTCGACTCAGGTCTTTCAGTGCTATGTCAAACTCTTCACACAGTATCATATCTCCCACTTCATTTTCATCTACATTCTCTTCCATTTCCATAATATTGTCCTCAAGTACATTGGCCTTGTATAGACCCTCTATATACTCCTTCCACCTTTCTGCTTAGAACTGGGTTTCCATCTGAGCTCTTGATGTTCATACAAGTGGTTCTCTTTTCTTCAAAGGTCTCTCAAATTTTCCTGTAGGCAGTATCTATCTTACCCCTAGTGAGATCAGCCCCTACAGCCTTACATTTGTCCTCTAGCCATCTTGCACTTCCTGACAATCACATTTTTGAGACGTTTGTATTCCTTTTTGCCTGCATTTTTATGTTTTTTCCTTTCATCAATTAAATTCAATATTTCTTCTGTTACCCAACGGTTTCTACTAGACCTCTTCTTTTTACATATTTGATCTTCTGCTGCCTTTACTGTTTCATCCCTCAATGCTACCCATTCTTCTTCTACTGTATTTCCTTCCCCCATTGGTTCCCTTATGCTCTCCCTGAAACTCTGTACCACCTCTGCTTCTTTCAGTTTATCCAGGTCCCATCTCCTTAAATTCCCACCTTTTTGCAGTTTCTTCAGTTTTAATCTACAGGTCCTAACCAATAGATTGTGGTCAGAGTCCACATCTGCCCCTGGAAATGTCTTACAATGTTTCCTTTCCTCCCTACCGAATTCCATTCACCCATGACTATTAAATTTTCGTCTCCCTTCACTACCTGAATAATTTCTTTTACCTCATCATACATTTTATCAATTTCTTCATCATGTGCAGAGCTAGTTGGCATATAAACTTGTACTACTGTAGTAGCGTTCACTATGCTGTTTGTAGTAGCTTACCCGCATTCCTATTCATTATTAAACCTACTCCTGCATTACCCCTATTTGACTTTGTGTTTATAACCCTGTATTCAACTCACCAAAGTCTTGTTCCTCTTGCCACCGAACTTTACTAATTCTCACTATATCTAACTTTAACCTATCCATTTCTCTTTTTAAATTTTCTTACATACCTGCCCGATTAAGGGATCTGACATTACACGCTGCGATCCGTAGAATGCCAGTTTTCTTTCTCCTGATAACGACATCCTCGAGTAGGCCCCTCCTGGAGATTATAATGGGGGACTATTTTACCCAAGAAGACACCATCATTTAACCATACAGTAAAGCTGCATGCCCTCAGGAAAAATTATGGCTGTAGTTTCCCCTTGCTTTCAACTGTTTGCAGTACCAGCACAGCAGGGCCATTTTGATTAGTGTTTCAAGACCAGATCATTCAATCATCCAGACTGTTGCTCCTGCAACTACTGAAAAGGCTGCTGCCCCTCTTCAGGAACCACACGTTTGTCGGGCCTCTCAACAGATACCCCTCCGTTGTGGTTGCTCCTACAGTACGGCTATCTGTATCGCTGAGGCACGCAAGCCTCCACACCAATGGCAAGGTCCATGTTTCTTGGGGTGGGGGGGTGTACTTTTCATTAATAATCCAAATTATTAGCATTGATATTGTTGTGTCTTAACGTATTATTATAATACATTATTAATGTTAGTGTTATTATTATTTTGTTTTCTGTGTAATATTGTTCCTGGTCATGTGTAAGTTAGCGCCTGAAGCATCTAATCTAGTCAGGGTAAATAAGCCATAAATAAATAAGTTTGGGAATTTTGTTGCAAAAACTACAACAGTTAACTGATAAAATTTGTCAAAGTGTCTTCACTCTGAATGCTGTCTGATTTTGTTATCTGTATGTCAACTGCTTTGTGTTCATCAGAGTATCTCAGACTACCATGTAGGCTAAAAACCACCATGTGCACCCCGCAAGTACTTACCTAACTGAGTAGCTGCTTCCTTTGTGTAGTGTACCCTGACGTGTCTAGGAGAGTCCTACAATTATCCACCCAATAATGGAGGTCCAGCCAAGACTGTCAGACTCAACAAAGCCTCTGGCCGAGATTGTCCACTCGGCTCCAGACCTTAGGACCCCAGTCAACTCTGGAAACTGTGCTGCAAATCGTGAGCTGTTCTTGCACTCGATATGAGAGGCCAGCAGCCTCCACCAGTCATCTGAATGAACTGAGGATGACCTCGGAACCCTCGCAAAAGGCACTGTCAGAACTGATGCCACTCCTCGGAGATGACTGCACCCTGCAAGCTCGATAGCCACAGGCAAAGATGCCCCATCTCGGATGAGGCTCCCTGACAGACCTACTGAGTGCATATTGGCTATCTTTCTGGCTCTGAACAATATTTCCCTAATGTGTCCAACACTTGTGAACCCCTCCTCCAGTGAGCTCGCTCAGATGCCGTCGGAGGAGTGACTCACAGACGAGTGGGCGTGGCCGGACAGCCAGCCTCCACATGCCTAACCTAGTAGTGTAGTTAGTCGTTCAAGAGAAATGACGACTGTGCTACACACTACTTGAATTTCCACTTTAAAGTTACAAAAATGTGAGACTACACCTCTTGAATACAAGAAAACTCATGGAATTTAAGAATTAATCTATGAAGAAAACAGAAAAATCTGAAGACATAACTAGCTGTTGTCCACATCTGGAACCAGTGTGTAACTCAGCTTTACTTGTTTCTTGTCAAGACAAGATTTAAAAAAGATTGTGCTCTGGGTTGATCTATATTTATTTTTGTCGTTATGAAATTTTGAACTTTATTTATAAGCCAGTCAGTGCCCCATTGTGAATTTACGGAAAAGCTGAATAATGCAGCAATACTGAGCATTAGCTGAAGTTTAGATATATTAGGAACCTGTGCATACTGTCAGTCTTTTAGCCTCCTTCTTTTAGAGAGTCTTTGTACATATGATGGACTACAAGCACACTTTTATAACAACAGCTTAATAATCATATATTTTACTCTTCCATAAAAAAAAGAAATTTAAATAACAATCAGTACTTTTCAGCCATGACTAGAACCCCCCCCCCCCCCCAAAAAAAGATCTATGCAAAGAGGCATCGGACGTCTCAACAGTGATGACTGACAACTGTGTCACCCTCAGCTAACCAAATTAATTGGAGGGGCACGTGGTCAGCACACCTCTGTCCCGGACCTTGCCAGTTTTTGGCAACGGCGATGCTACTTCTCAGTCGAGTAGCTCCTCAGTTGGCCTTACAAGGACTGCGTGCACCCTTATTGAACCTTGCCCACACAGCACAGTCCAGAGAGCTTCACTCACAATGTTTCATCGAGATGTGCGTCGGTTAAAATCACACGTGGTTTCTTACAGGGCTCAGAATTTTGCTGCCAAGCTGGATAACAGACATGTCTAATCCCACAACCATAGTTTTTTATTACAGTCCCAATGTATTTGACTAAATTGCTCGCTAACAAATGAATACTTCACTTACAGGCTTTGTGAAAATTGGCTACATCTTTCAACAGAACTTGCCCACTTCATCATAGCTTGATGTGAGGAGTAAGAATATTGTGGTCAAAATTTTGTGTTTGCTTCCAATAACAGTATGCTATTAATCACTTAACTTAAACCATATGCTAGTACATTTGTATGTCATCCTGATACCAAGTTCCCACCATATATTTCATTCCCTTGAGAATCAGCTAGCAAATCTCCTTACACTCTATTCGTGCATGGTACGACGTATGACCAGCTGTCTGCTATCCTGAATGGACTCTTCCAAACTGTGACCAACAACCACCTAAACTGACTCGTGTGATGGAATGGGGCATTTACACAACATTTTAAAATATTTCACATTCCAAGCTAAAATTTCAATTGAAACAGGAACTTTCTTTCTGTGGCCATAAAATGATGTAGACCTAACTATGAAGCTATTATATTCGTTACAGGACAACTTTTCAACACTGTCATACAACATACACAAGTTCTTGTGAGTTCATAGTAGAGGTCCACCTTGAGCCGTGCAATTAATTACGAATGAAGCACGGTATTGATATTAAATGTCTGAGTGATAGTCAGTTTAGAGAGTAATTTAAAACAGATTTGTACATTAGCTGGGAATAAGGGGATCTGGCTGAGCTCGTCTGGAAAGCGGCGGTGAGGGGAAACTTTCACTGTGGCAGCCTGGCCCAGTAAGTGTCTTTGTGATCCCTAATGGCACCACCGTGCAGATGGACAAGAGTCAAGACATTCTGCATTGTTCACTCACACAAATATTTTACGTGTTGGAGTGAGAAGTAATGTTTGTGAAAGATGCAATTGCCTGCCAAATGCAGAAAATCTGGCTTTGGGATGTGTGCCAGAGATTGCTGTCTTACAGGTGAACTCCCAGCTAGGCCTTTTAAATGCCACCAAACACATAACTCTTACAAAAATTTTGTTTAGGGATTTAAGACCTTTGGACAGTGGTTCATCTTGATGTTTTTCAGAGTGACAGAGAGCTAAAAGGAAGCTGCCTCACTGACACGGGAGAGAGGTACGAATAGTGAGGCATGACTTTTTCCAAGGGGTATAGCAGAAATGGAAGCAATGGTTGCCCGAGTAAAACATAGCCCAGGGAAGGGGAGTTGTGCTCTCTGAGGAGCATTTTTCCCAGTCAGAGCTTGGAAGATCCAGAGCACAGCCAGTAAAATTAAGCACATATAGAAAAATTTGGCAATTTGAGGTTTCTCTCCTCACAGTTGCTACACTGATGTGTAAGGAGACTTGTCAAATATTTGGCCAGCCACAGAAGTGGTCTGCTGCTACTGAATGGTATCAAGGGAACTTCAAGTCATCTTGTAAATACAATGTCAGAGATTAATTCGGAATATTTGTATTGCAAAGTCGTTAACACTCTGCTTCTAAAATCCACAAAAAGTGTGACAAATTACCTCCAATAACTTATTAGTTTCAGTAGTTCTATTCTGTGCTCATAAACCAACTAATCACAATACATGTTCCACAGTCGTAAAACACTCCTTCCCACCCAAACACACAACCTCTCAAAGCTTCCAGAATGAAATTTTCTCTCTGCAGTAAAGTGTACACAGATTTAAAACTATGTGCTGTACTGAGACTCTATCTCAGTACCTTTGCCTTCTGTGGGAAAGTGCTCTACCAACTGAGCCACCTAAGCATGACTCATGACCCATCCTCACAGCTTTACTTCCTCCAGTACCTCATCTCCTACCATCCAAACTTCAGAGAAGCTGTCCTGCAATGCTGGAAGAAAGGATATAGCAAAGACATGGCTTGTCACAGCGTGGGGGATGTTTACAGAATGAAATTTTCACTCTGCAGTGGAATGTGTGCTGATGTGAAACTTCCTGGCAGATTAAAACTGAGACTCAAACTCAGATCCTTTGCCTTTAGCAGGCAAGTGCTCTCAAAGCTTGTCACAGTTTGGAGCTACCATGTACACAAAGCCATTGCTGCTAATTTTGGCTAACAATAAAAGACAAGCTGCTCCATTACACTGAGTCCAATACATTATTGATAGAGTAGTTTGTATTAGGAAACCTGCAATAAAGTTCTATGCATGCACACGGATTAGCATTTTACTTAAGTGTCAGTGTACACCATTTTCCCAAAACTGCGAAAAAGAGAATAATGTATCATGTAATAAAATGTACTGTAGCCTGTTTGATGCATCAGTCCATTTGTCACAAGCAACTGGAGTTGAGTAAAATAGTGTTAAAAGCAGAATAAGTGCTAAGTGTGAAATGGTATATTGAAACTTACTTAACATACTTGTAGACAGAGTGTCAGGGACACAGATTATTAATAACAACTTTTTCATTTATGGTCTTGTGCTGGTATGAACTACCAATTTTCTTTTGGTTCCAGCTGTATGGAATTGAATTCTCACAAGCTTTTTGTTGAGTACTCGTAAACCGATGTCAGATGGTAGCTGACTCTCATACCAAACACGACCTCATCCACAGCCATGTTGCCAGCACTATCATGAAGATGGCTGCAGTATAATTGGATAAATAAGATGATCTACTCACCACACTGGTGGCAGCAGAAACTATATGCAAAGGATATAGAAATGTGGAAGCCTTCAGAGCCAATGGCTCTTCCTTCTAGCAGAAGATTTGAAGGGAAAGAAAGAAGACTGGCAAGAAAGGGAGAGAGTTATGGAAAAGTTGTCCAAAACCATAGGTCAGAGGAGACTTACCAGACAGGATGAGAAGGAAAGACTGATCCTTGGTGCCTGCGCTGGATGAGATTTGAAAACCTGAGAGCTTAACGATGGAAGATGCGGTAATCAGCAAGACACAATTTACTGGAAAAAAAAGGTCATTTGGAGTCAATATGAGCTGAAAGCTAACTGCATTGTACATGACAGGCATATATGGGGAGGGGGAAGATGGTGGAGATGTGTGTGTGTGTGTGGGGGGGATAGACGGACTGCAAAATGAAAGGGGAGCAAAGAAAAGGAATAGTTACTGAGAATAAATTCTGACAACACTATGATGCAATTTTACTTTTTTAAGCTGATGTTTCTCATTGATTGTGTAAACAAAACAAACGGATCACATACTTTTGGACATATAAATACAGACTGATTATTGGCTCCAGTGTCCAAGGTTGTTGAATAAGTCAGTTTGCAGTCTGCTTGTTTCTATTAAATCATTGTCCACCCACGTTAGCTGAGTGCTGAGTGTGACATACTGTCGATCTTAAGGGCCTGCATTTGATCCCCAGCTGGATAAGAGATTTTCTCCACTCAGGGACTGGGTGTTGTGTTGTCCAGTTAATCACCTATTCATCCCCATCCAAGCACAATTCGCCAAAGTGGTGTGAAATTAATTAGTTTGTTTATTTTCATTCATTTTAGAAAAAACATCTGTCTGTCTCTGATTTGATTGTCTTGGCCATGGTTTCTAAATCTGCCTCTACTTGTGTGACACGCCTCGTGATGTCATCATGAGGGGTAACGCACTTTCCTACTTTTGTCATTATGTGCTACTTAAAGGTTTGACATTGATTTCATTATGTTTTGCTAAAACTGTTAGTTTTGAAAACTAGGTGGCCATTTGAGTGATCCTTTTGTTCAAGTCAGTACCAATTTTGGTTAATTTACCATCATTACTGTCAAGTTTTTTCATTATTTCCTGAAATTTTTCCGTAAACAGTTTCTCATTGTTCTGTAAACTTGTATTCATCTGCTGAAATTGTTGCATGACTGCACTGATAAATTGTGAGAAATTTACTGTTTGAACATTATCTGCCCCCGTAAATTGTGAGAATTTACTGCTTGTGATTCACTTTCCATATCTTGCAACTCTATGTTACTGTCGGTTGCTACAGCTGGATTATTTAGGTTCTGTATTTCATTTACTGTTTGAGCAAGTGTAATTTAATTCTATGCTGCTTCATTGGATATGGAACTTGCAGTAGGCAAACTGTTTATGTTATCCATTCTATGAGTCATGACCGTATCAATAGTAATAAGATTTTTTTTTTAAAACTCGTCTCTACAATGTTTAGCTTGTATGTAATGTTATTCAAACAATGTGTAGAGTTGATCTATTTTTGACAATGTCTCTACTGAGCTGTGTATCGGCCATTTTGCAGTAATTGTTGTCGTACTTTGAAAAAAACAAAAAATATACACTCAGCAGTAAAAATCACTTTTTAACTTTAGCAAAACTTCGCTATATATCGTGAGTTAATGAAAGATTGTGCCAACAAACAGCCCAAGATGCTATGGGGCAATTTATCACAGGATGGCATTTGGCACTTTTATGTGTCAGAATATACACCTGCATTGCCATCAGAGAGTGGTATGCATTGTAGTGATGTGACAGGACACCCTTCACTGTGACACGTGTTCCATTTGACCTGAATTACAGCGATGTCACATCGTATGACAAAAATGACCATATCCTTGAGGGTGTTGCAGTTTCTTCTTTCAGCAGAGTAAATGGTATGCATTTCATTGTAACCTTTCTAGTTTAGTAAATAAATCACCTTCCTTGACAAGGATCTCAATATCTGTTTATTGTTGTTACTAAGTATATACTACAGGTCAAAATTATTCGATCACCTATGAAAAAAACTGTGCACTTTATTTTAATAGACAACTACACTCTTCAAACTAAATAGGCTAACAATACAAATATTTTCTCTCTCTCTGTCATTAAGTACCCTTCGTGCTAAGAACAGCTGCGCAGACTGTTGGCATTATGGAGATAATATTTTTGCAGAGATTACAGTCCCATGCATCTGTAATCCATAGATTTTCAACATTAGATGACGCCAGTTCTCTGATCTCTGTGCCATGTTCATCCCAGTGGGTGAGGTGGAGCAGTGGTTAGCACACTGGACTTGCATTCGGGAGGACAACGGTTCAAACCCATGTCCAGCCATCTTGATTTAGGTTTTCTGTGATATCCCTAAATCACTTCAGGCCAATGCCGTGATGGTTCTTGTGAAAGGGCAGAGTGGACTTCCCTCCCCATCCTTCCCTAATCCAAGCTTGTGCTCCGTCTCTAATAACCTTGTTTTCAATGGGACATTAGTGTTTAATCTCCCTTCCTCAAGTTCATCCCGTAAGTATTCGATGGGATTTAAGTGAGGCGGCTGACTTCACCAGACCATATTCTTCAGTTTCCCAAATTTCTTTCCTCTATTGACTTACTATTGGCACAATTTAGAAGTCTGTCTGAGATCATTGTCTTGCTGCAGATCAACCCACAACTAATATGCCTCTTGGCAGATTGAACTGAATTGTTGATCAGTACTGACTTCATACGTTCTCCACGATGTCAATGAGTAAACATTCTGTGAAGGCTTACAAATTTAAAACTCGATTAATCCTTGAACCATTGCTGTGCCCATTGCAATCAATTCAACTTCTCTCTATCCATCCATGTAAGTCATGGTCACACAAATGGCATTGCTCTGCTGAGACAAAGGTTGGAGCTTCTCACATATTGTTTACTTTATTATTAATTATAGGTGCAGGAGGATTCTTCACATTTACTCTGTACACATAGGAACTAATCTTTGCTTTACCGTGTTACTTAGGGTCTTCCAGATTGTCAAACACTTGAGCTGGCACCAGAGCAATGTATACACTACTGTAGGCTTGGTTAGGCCAAAATTTGTTACTATTGCCTTGCTAGAATAGCCTTTGTGATGCAGAGCTACAATTACAGCACTTTTTTCAATTCCGACCTCCTCCTTCCATCTTGTTAGGATGCAATACAGCATGAACTTGAACAAGTATAGAAACTCACTTCTAGGTACACACAGTGTACAAAGGCAGCAAAAGAAATGAGACCTATTTAAATGGAACCCTCTTAGGTAAAGGCCACCAGTGTTGTGGAGACTCACCAGCACCTCTCTGGGTGAAGAATGAGCTTAGTTTTTGCATGTTTTACTATCAAAACAGGTTTATGGTGCAATACTCAAAGTTAAATCCCTGTGTTAACGCAAATCAATAGCTGTGACTGAAAACTTTTCTTCACTTTAGCATCTAAAATTCGCAGACAATGTGTGTGATCATCTGGACCACAGCCCTTGGACACCCAAAAAGATCAAAATGCATCTGACAGCAAGCCATCCGAGTCATTGGCACATCTCAAGGGCCCAAGTAGCATGTACGTGGTTTTATAGTGATCCCAACATAAACTGCTTCCAAACCTCAGAAATGGAATTCTGTGATTGAAATTCAACCTTTGTAAGAGATTAGAATGTATGCCACTTACTACTAGCACAGACATACTGCTATTTTAAGTGTTCTCTCTGTCAAGGTAACTGTAACTGAATTGGCAGAGAAGTGACTAAACACAGGACTGATATTGAGTTGCTACAACAAAATCAGGGATCTTCTCTTTATAACAGTATCTAATTTTGTAATATGTTTCTGCTGTTGAATCGTGTTCCATCTGTGTATTACAGTGCCTATGTAGCACCAAAATGTTCCATCTTCAAAATTTGAATTCAGAATATTTTCATGTGCTTTTGGAAGGTGTGAAATGTCACAACTCGTATCCCTAGAAGTGTTGGTATTATAATTGCCAGCTCAGAGACATGGTTATTCATTACAAATGATGGGGGAAAAAGCCTCCAATTGAATACAAAGCTGATATATAAATGAGTGAGTGAACGTACAATTGCTCATTGGATTACACTGTGTCTGTTATTGTTATATTTCCAATTCTTAATTTTCTGCATTCAGTTACAGTTATCATTGTACAGCTTGCTACATTGAAGCATGGAAATCACCCCAAGACAGTGAAGATCACATGGAACATGGAATGAGTGTCTGAACTGAAATGATTCCAAGCAAGCTACCCTGGGAATAGATTAATACTAAAAGTGTGTACTGCTTGGAGTATCTGACAAATTGTGCAGGGTCAGAAACACATACATTTTACAGAAAAAGTACAAGATGTGGTGAACATTCTGTCTGCAGTCTGGTATAGTGAACTGCTATGGGTGAAACAGAGTACAGTACTGCTCAAAGTAGAGGTGCTAGTTCTTGGAGTGCATTTACAGTAACCAGGATGAAATGTTTGTGGCTTTGCTTGCCTGTGTGAGAAGGACTGTTGCTAAAGAAAAAATCCATTTTATTTTGCCAAATGTGTTTAAAAGTAAAAAATAATACATATATTGACTGAATTATAAAGGTAACTAATGATAATGGTGTTTCAGACATTCCAGACTACATCTTGGGTACAGTTACAAGAATTATCAGGTGCTGTGAAAAATGGTATTGGCTGCTAAACATTTAAATGTAATGCTGTGGTAATTTAGGATCAAGAAAGTGCCTTGAAAAAAATGTTTATGTCTCCTTTTTCGTATATTTTTTAAGTTGAAGTGACTGTACATCATGTGGCAATAGCTGAAACAAATTGGCAACAAATTTAAATGAAATGTATACAATTTTTACGGTTCATATAGAAGATAACATGTTTAATAAACAATGCTGTTTTTAACAATAGTATAATGAGTACTATGCCTTATCTTACGATAACATTAGAATAATATTTAAATACCTAAATTTGGGAGTTGTTATAGCCAGTAGTGTCTGCAACACATCAAACAGAGCTTTTCGTTAGCTACCATTGTATGTTTCAGCACCATGTTAACAAGCCTGCCACTCCTATCATACTTTATGTACACCCTATATAAAGTCCAGGAACACTTTCAAGTAATTACTGCACAAGAACTAAACATTGTACAGATATCATACATATTGCAATTTGAAGCGAAACTGTAAAAAAACTTCCAAACAAACGGGGCACTGCTTCATCATGTGGTAGAGGCAGTACATACACCAGATCTTTAATGCGTCCCCACAGAAAAAAGTCACATGGAGTGAGATGTGGTGATTGGGGAACCATTTAGTGAAACACCTGTCCTCTTCTGTAGCAAGTCCGATCCATCGATGCAGCAGCTCTGTGTTCAGACACCCACAAACTTCACGATGAAAATGGGTTGGAGCTCCATCCTGCTGAAAAATGAATGAAGGGTCCAGTTGCATTTGAGGTATCAGCCATTGCTGCAACACATCCAAGTAGGAATATCCAGTAACAGTGCTCTCAGTGAAGAAGAATTGCCTGTACTGTTTTTGGTACGACAAGGCACAAAAAACATTTACTTTTGGGGACTCATGCTCAAATTCAATGCATTCGTGTGGATGCTTTGTACCCCCAGATATGACAATTATGCCTGTTCACTTTCCCATTAGTGTGAAAAGTGGCTTCCCTGCTAAATATTATGTAATCAAAGCCATTACCATCCCCATTCAGTTTTTTCAACTCTGAACAAAACTCAAAGAGAAGCGTTTTGTCATCATCATTGAGTTCCTGCACTAGCTCCAGTTTGAATGATTTCATTGACACCTTCTGTAGCAGGACTTTTCACTATGTCATTGGAGCTATTTTGAGATCATGGGATGCACGACGCACAGATTTTCTCGGACTCCTTATAGATGACTCTCGTATGCACTCCTCATTCACTTCACTCACACTGGGACGTCTGCTTCTCTTTCCCGGGCACAAGCAACCCATCATAACAAATTTGTTGTGCCAGTGGTAAATGGCCTTCCTTGTTGGTGGCTCCTTACCACACTAGTTTTTGTTGGACGCCAACACACCACGTTTGCGACTATCCTCAAGTTACGAAACTACACTGTGGTGGTATACATTAAAAAAAAACTTTCAGTGTCTCTTTGAAATGACACATGTATGATAGGTGCACACTGTTTGGTTCTTGTGCAATAAATAATTGAAAGTGTTTGTGGTCTTTATGTACGCCTCATATTTTTTTATACATGGCAAAATCATGATATTCTCAACATTAGAAATGTTCATAATGTAACCATATTCATAAATTAATTTGCAAATGAATGTAAAATGACTCATTCCTCATCATTATGATCCATAGAACATGTATCCTACTAACTAAATTGAATTTGATGATGATGCATCACTATTAAATCATTTGCCTGTATTCTCTCTGTCGCCAAAAAGTGTATTATTAAGGGAGATAAGACTATTAGTTTGTTCTTTCAGTTGTCACTTGAAACTGAAAATAACATTGATATGAATGATCATCAAAAAGAAAAGAAACTTTATGGTTCCATGGACCTTTACAAGTCTCAACCAACTATGCAGTATACATGTAGACTGAAGAGATGAATGAAAATTTGAACCCAGATCCTCTGCTCACTGGGCAGATGCACGAACCACTACACCACCCTGGCACAGTGGCTCTGCACTGTTTGCCCCAGCATGCCTCCCTCCTCAGTCCAAAATCCTGTTCACAACTCAGTCCACTTATTTCCCCAAAACACAAAGAGCACCACAGAGGATGTCAAACTGTCATGGAATAGCACCTCAGTTTTGAATGAAATGGGGATTCCTCTCTGGAACCATATAGTTTCATTTAATGAAAGCAGCTATACCTGGGTCTCAGGCAGGACCTCCTGTTTCGTTTGATTCTGAGGTACTATTCCAATACTGTTGGACATGTTCCACACCCAGGAGGATACCCTCTTTTGTGGGTCTGTGGAATAAATAATTAATGTAATCTAGTCGGAGATCCCCTCCTCTTGTGGCAGTTAATTGTATATCACTGGAGCAACAAGGCATTGTGACTAAAAAGGACACACCATTCCCATTTTCTGGAATGGTTGCAAGGCAAATGCACTTACTTGCAGGCCTTTATTATGGATAACAAGCTGTTGAAGCATTAAAGAACACAGTTAACATTTCTGAATTGTGACACACTTTATAGACCAGAATTGTCTTCTCTAGGTCTCAACATGAATTTGATGAAGGGTAATTGCCTGAAACTTTACTGATAAAGGCAAAATAGTTCTCTTAATTCACCTCAAAAGCACGATAACTGACCTCGATATCAGATGGAGCAATAAATGAAATATTCGAAAGTGTCATTCATTGGTTCTCAATAAATGGTCTAGCACATCATTTACAAAGAAAAGGCATCTTATTCAGTTTTGTACAAGGAAAGACAAATCATCACTAATAATTAAGCATTACGGAAAAGAAATATGTGAAGACTGATTGTTAAAATTACTTGGGGGTACATAGTGATGAGAACAAGAATTATAAAACTGAGTGCAGCAACATTTGCTCTAAATTTGATTGCCATAAGTGGCAATGACATCACTAGAAAATTTAACTTCCTTCTTTCATTGATGTCATATTTAGAATGGGGGCCTCTGACCCCTCCCCCTACACACACGCACAGTGCCTATCCTCAAACTTCACATAGATAAAGAAATTAGGTAGCCTCACAACACATACACTCTTACAAAGTTTGTTTTGAAGGATCAGCACAATTTGAAAATAATACTAGGAGGAAAACAGTGGGACTTAATCTTGTTGTAGCACAGAAAGAAGCATATCATGCAGCCATAAAAATATTTGACAACCTCCCTTTAATTAACAAGGTGCTGGCTGATAATGAAAGTTGACAAGTGCTATTCCATAGATGAATTTCTGAGAAGGAAACAACAGGTTACCCACGAGCACTGATGTGCTGCTTCCTGCACTTGGGTAGGCGCGCCGGCCCCTGACTGAATCAGCCCAGCAGGTTAACAACGAGGGACGGCATGCCTGAATGTGGTTTTTAGGCAGTTTTCCACATCACACATGGTAAATACTGGGCTGGTCCCCATGTACCACCTCAGTTACACAACTTACAGACATCTGAAAAACATTCGCACTATTTCATGGCTTACACTAGACGCAGACAGCTAGGGTACATTACTTCTGTCCTGGGGGGTACATGATGGTGACAAGAAGGGCATCTGGCAACAACACTCTGTGACACTAACATTGCCAACTCTATAGTAACAGGGTCAACCCCGTGTTGAAGCGGGGCAAAGGCCCAAGCAAATTATGAGAAGGTGACATCCAAAAATGAACATATCTACTAAATGCAATTTATCACAGTCAACATGAAACTTATTTTGGGCATACATAAGAATGAAAATAGCATACTGCAGTGTGAATGCCTTTTACTTTTAGGCCAAAAGGCAGTTCATATCTGTAAATCAAATCTACAATGAAAATATTCCTTTAAAAAGCACATTCAAATATGGACATGTTCTCATTACATGAACCATGAGCGATTTTCAAAACTAAAAATCTTCTTCTTTCTTTCAAAATAACTTACCTCTTATTGTATAATGCTTGTTATACCATATCATTTCACACATTTTTATAGTGTAGTATGTGATACCATAGAAAAAACTGTAAAGTGGCCACTATAGTACTAATATTCGTTTTCAATATTTTATTCAAATTTCAGGTTTATTATTACTTCACAATTATTTAAAATGTTTCAGATCACCATGCCAGAATAAAATGACGTAACTGTGGCATTAACTATCTTTAGAAGTATTCTTTGACGTAAGTGTTACATGCAAACCAGAATAATTTTCTTAACAGTCACAAGCAACATGGAAATATCATCGGTGATGGTTGTGTTCCAACTTAAGTACTAGTGATTTTGGCAGGCTTCTTAAAAATTAGTTTACTGTAAACCATCAACATCTTTTTTCCTATTATCTTAGACTGGATGGCTGAAAAGTACTTGGGCTTTTGTCCAAGGAAAGGGTTTTGTAGTGGTTCATCTGCTCTTTTACATCTAGTTGGGACTTCTAGAATGCATTTGTCTCAACATCAGTATGAGTGTTTCCCATAGCTTTGTACTTGTGTATGGAAATGCATTTTATTTCACATATTTAATGTGAAATCCCTATCTAAGGACCTACAAGATGTACATCGGCGAGCAAGGTTTCTTAGCTGAGTCACTGATTGTAGATCTCATTGTATTCCTCTTTTGTTACAATTGTTGGCCTTTTTCTTAGAAGTTTTCCTATTCTATCAAAAGTGGAGTCAGTGCATAAGTAACTGTGTCCTTTTAATAATAATAAAAAGTAGTGCTATGCAACATATTATGAGGGAGCACGGAAGCACAAACAGTTGCTCTGCATTAGAGAAACAGTGTGACTGGAATGGAAATCACTCGACTGGATGTAATGGAT
This sequence comes from Schistocerca gregaria, assembly GCF_023897955.1. Lineage (NCBI taxonomy): Eukaryota > Metazoa > Arthropoda > Insecta > Orthoptera > Acrididae > Schistocerca > Schistocerca gregaria. The sequence goes on from NW_026062392.1 coordinate 81,754, forward strand.
TAGTTATCCTTCACACAAAATGTGTATGTGGACACAGATGTATTTTCCTAGGCTTGTATCTTGGCAAATGTTTGATTTCACTTAAATTGTATGATTATCTAGGTTCTGCTTATCCTGTTTGTTTTGTTCCATTCTGTGTCTCATTTATTTTAAATTCCTGACATGTTTGCTTTTGTGTGTAAGCTCCTCATATAAAATTTTGTTGAGGATTAAGGCAGCAACAAAGTTCAGTAAATAGTCAGCATGAACTAATTCTGTGCAATGGGAACCCCAGAAAAGCAGATGATAAAAGCTCTCAGATTACAATTGCCTTCCTCATCTTCCAGAAAGCACGCTACTTTTGATTTTTGGGTCATGACAAATGTTGACCATCTTGATGAGATCAGTCTCCTTGACTGGGTGCACATTTGTCAAACATGGATTTCATGAGCTGGGGACTTGTTAACACGAACAGTCGATTGCTACTCTAAGCTCTGGACATACTTTTGCCTACCATCCAATGACACAGTAATGGAACATTGTACGTCATAGTGCATGGGATTTTGATCTTATTGGCTGAACTGTGAACATTGTAGGAGAAAAATAATTTTGAAAATGCACCATTTGTCAATAAGGGTTGAGGGGAGTGAAACAATCATTACTGAGTAACTGCTATGGAATATGCTGTACTGGGGCAAGCAGGGTTCTGTTTGGGTGGGCCCCAAATAGGCTTGTGATTATCTCACTGTATAAATTTCCAGAGGGTTATTGGTTGACCCTACCACCCCATCAGCAAACAAACATTTAACAGTAAAAATGTGATAGTAACACAGTATCAGGAGAATTATTAAATAATGTTGCACTAGTTACAGAACACAGATTTGAACCGTTGCCTCATGACTCACACACATGAATGTATCTTCTTCTGCTTCTACACAATGAGCACTGATCCAAAGGAATTGCTGAAGAAATGGTCTTGGATGGTTATTGATTCATTCAAGAGACATACTTGAGGTATAGGGACTTCTGAAATTAAGTTACGCAACAGGCACGGCACCCTTTCAGAAGAGTGGGCATGTTACCAATTTCCTGAGAGACAATTCTGCTGCAGTACGGACAACAGGTTCATCACATTGTGGGAGTGAAATGGCTCTCCAAAGTTGAGGTACAAGGAACAGTAAGTTTCTTGTTAGCCAAACATACAAATTCGCCATGGAATTCTTGCAGTGTATGGTGCAATGCAATGTAGCATCCAGTCGTAGTGAAACAGTGCCAACAATTTGATGAAGACCATTCAGTCTTTCCAGCAAGCTCAGTGGATATTTGACAGGAAAGAGATTTTCCATCAAAGAGGAAATTCACATAGCAATCCTCAAATTGTTCCATGACTGAGGCACACGTTTATATTTTCAAGAAACTGAACAGTTTGTGGGATGTTACAATTGTTGTTTACAGGTTTTAGTGACTGTAGTGAAAAGTAGCATCACTTTGAATTGTATTGCAGCATACAGTAAAAGTTACTCAGTCTGCCATAGTAACAGGTAACTTTCTTTCTGAAGTCTCATAGTTTCCTGCTGCTTTCACACCTTTCTTTGACAATCATCAGATGTCAGGTTACTCCTGGATGCATCAGTGAATGGAATCCTACTCTGCTGACTGAGTACCCATTCTGTGTTTTCCCATACCCAACTCCACAGACCAATGCTTTGAGGGAGGGATGCTAGTGCTATCTGAGGCCACATTGATAATGTGGAGACTTGGATTCTGTCTTGACCATAGTTGCCTGATATCCCAGATATCTGGTTGGAAACCCAACTCCCAACTGTACTTTGTTGGGATAGATAAAATTCCTGGTTACATAAAAATGGACAACATTATATAAAATGATGTGGTCTTCACTTCAAATTGCTCATTACCAATTTCTAATGAGGGGCAGTGTTGTATGAGTTACTGACTTAAACTCCTCCTTTTATTAACAGCGCTAAGTGGCCATACTTGACTAAATAGCCATTGTTTTCAAGTAGTGCATCAGAGGTCAATCGTGACAGTGCTTTGTAATTCTCTGCTGAAAAAATTGAATAGGGTTGTGCAGTTTCCTTCCCCTGTGGCAGCCTTAGTCGTCATGATGATCTTATCAAAACATTCGAAAGAGAAATTGTGACGAAGGAAGCTGGGATAATTTTTTAATTTTTACTTCCCCCTTGTTTTGCAATATGCCTCCTTCAAATTTGTTTCTTCACTTTCAACTAATTACCATTAACATATGTGAATTGTAATCTGCATTTTCATAAAAGAGAAAGGCAGCCCCCTCAGGTTGAATTTTGTCTGTGTAATTCATTTTCTAATTTATATTGAGTATTCCTAGCTAGTATCTTTTATTATGGGGCAAAATCAGTCATTTTTATGTAACTTTAATTCCGATGTTGACTTATAAACAAATATAAATGGGAAGTTGTGCACAGGCCATACATAACTGTGTATTATTGGGAGGATGTGAAAAGTGAAAGTAGAAGACTGTGAAACGCAAGTGTGCATCTGTCGGCTACATCATTTACAGTAGACAGTACTGCACACCCCTATGTTTTCAGCCAGTATGTAGACACCGAGGACAACAAAGGAACAAAGTAGGCAAACCACAACAAAATGGCAGTTTACTTGCAGCACAGTCTAAACTATGTTGAAAAATGATTTGACTTTGAAGAAAGTGTCTACAGGACTTTCAAACCATTTTCACTGACTGTGAAACAGAGCTCAGTTTCAGAATATCTAGAAGTTATTTCTTGCAGATGGGGATTTGATGTTTGAAGAATGTGTGCAGTTAAAGAACTTTCTCAAGGATGAAGAGAAGAACTTTTCAAGCTGAAATCTGATTAGTGGAAGGAATTTTTTTTCATTGTTATGAAAACTATGACAACTTCTTAAAACTTTTCCGTCTTGTTTCAGATGATGGTGAACACTTGGTGAGCTGAGAGGAACCTTTTCCCAGCAGCAACATTAGAAGCTGAAATAATAATAATAATAATAATAATAATGAAGATGGTTTAGTGATTTACATGTCTCCAGTTTTATTGAGGAAGAAGAGAAGATTCTATGAAGGAGATTGAAAAGTGAGCAAAAAATCTCAATAAGGTAAAAAAAAAAAAAAAAAAAAAAAACATTGAATTGTAGCCTGTGTGTGTTTAGTCTTGGTTTTTTAAAAAATATCCCGATTTAGTTCAGAAAAAACTTGGTGTCTGGTCTGTACTAATACAGCTGCCTTCTAAATGGGCAGTGCACAGCTCTTTTGCATTTTCTTGTGGGTGCCTATGAGCCACAACTCTTATGCTCTAAACAGGTTGTCGACTCCAGGCTACCACTGGAAGATGGTTTGTCTCACAGTAGTGGTTCTCTGTTTGAATGATGTCACTGTGGTGTATGACAAATTGACAGGCAACTTATCATGCTGCTATACACTCACAATGTAGATAAGCCTGAAATGATCCTTCAGAGCATGTTTACAGACAACACAGTTGAAGATTTTAATGAATCTGTCTCACAGACACTTCTGTTCAATAGTAGATTATGATAAATATTCTGGCCAACAAAGTATCTGATTCCATTAAATTTTCAGCTATGTTTTTTCAATAATTGCAAATCTGTTGTTCAAAAATGGAAGCCTTTTGGATTGATATTTTGTTTGAAATTTCTTTCTGTTTCTTTGATGTTTGAGATTATAAATTTCATGTGTTTCAAATTATTTGGTTATGAAAATGCCTCATAGCACTTCTGTGTCAAATAGAAACTGTTATAATTTTTCATAACCACTAGAACAGTTCCTGAAGTTAATATTGTAAAAATGTACCTTTGATGCTTTGCACCCGTGAGTTGAGTTGTGCTATCGTTGTTAACTTTCTCAATAGTTTTAGTGAGGTTACTGAATGAGAGTAGTTGTCTTGGACTTGATGTCACATGGAACCAAGTGCAGTTTTATCTGTTGGACTGAGTAATGTGAACTCAGTGTATATCATGAACTGTAATTTGCTTTTATACTTCTGCAACTTTGAAATCAGTGACTCTTTTTTAGCCAGTTGCCAAAGCTTTAGAAATGTGGTTTAGCTGTTGATTACATTTGGAGAATTGGGCTTATCAAAAGCTACAATGTTATTTCATCAGCAAGTCAAGATATTAACTGAAACTATATGACCTAGAGCCCACATGAATTGTACTTCTAAATATATTTGGATGGTGAGCTGAGCCACAAAATACTTCAAATCATGTCGATGATTGTTGATACTGTTTTCTAGGTTATGCAACAAATGTCATTGGAACTCTATCCTACAGTGTCATATCCCAACATTACACTTCAGACAGTTCTGACAAACAAGTGTTACATCGTTTCAATATTTTCTTGTTGTTTGGAGTGAGTAACGGGACTCTTATAATACACAGGAAGAGAGAAGAAATAAAGCTCTTGATATCAGAGGCAGGAAGGGTCTTGGAAGATAAATTGAATGGAATGGAAGGGATAAAAATCAGAAATTTTTGACATTCCTACCTGGAATTTCCGTTGGTTGTTTTAAAAATGCTAAAATTCCACCAACCGACATATTGCCCCCTGCCAGTGGTGTGGTGTGATGTGATGTGATGCAACATGGAGGGGCAGCTGGTCAGCACACCTCTGTCCTAGGATTTTTTTTACTGTGAAACCACTACTACTCGGTCAAGCAGCTCCTCACAAGACTGACTGCATTTTGTACCAGTCACAGTCCCCCCCCGAGGAAAAATCTCTGGCAGTTAGTCGAATGGCACAGCTAAGGAGGCAGACAGTGGAATGGGTAGTGTGTTAAAGAGCAGTTCTAAGATGAACATAAGACAAGAATAATGGAATGTAGTCAAGTTGAATCAGGAGATGCGGAATGAATAACGAGGGATGATCAGCGAGTTTGCATTTGAAAGCTGTACGAGGAGGGGTGAAAAAGCTTCTACCCTAACAAATAAAGAGTGAAAGAAATTTCATAATATAAATTTATTTGTATATATAATACCTATGTACACCAATACACTTGGAGGCATGCTCAGATAACTTCTGCAAACCATTCAAAGAAAAGATCTTTGATTTCAATTGCAACAAAGCATCAGTCACTGCATCATCATCCTTTGAGGTATTTTTTTTTCGGTTTGGGACAAGGAAAAAGTCTGACCCAGTCAGATCTGGAGAATATGGCAGGTGACACGTTCCACATCATTACGAAAGAATCGTGTTCATGATCCATGGAACAACTAATATAACTAACTAGAATTGGAAGTTTTTCATTGTCCATTATACGAGGTTTGTCCGGAAAATACGTATAAAGGTTGAATAATGTCTTTATGTTACAGGTTGCAGTCACCATCAGGTGAGACTACTGCTGTAATCAATCAAATCAATGCTCAGTTCGAGTCAGAGCACTCTGCGTGAAGGTGGGAGTGTGCAGCAGGTTGTGTTCTTAAAGACCGTGGATTGACAGAATGATTGCTGACAAGCTGTCAACCCTCAAAACAATTGTTCAGAAAAACTTGAAATGAAGAAATTGTACCGAAGCTCTTGACACCAGAACAGAAAGCAAAGAGGGTTGAGTGCTGTAGGGATTGGTTAGAAGCAGAGGAATGAGGTGACTTTCTCAACCGAGTCATCACTGAAGACGTGTCCTGGTATTAGAAATTCGATGTGGAGCTCAAAGCAAGGAATGGAAACTAGCAGGAGAACCGAGAACAAAAGAGTCGCGAAAATCAAGGTCCAATGTGATGACAGTGTTGATTCTTGGAGCATTGTTCACAAGGAATTTGTCCCTCCCAGCAAGAGAGTGAACGGAAATTTTTACGTTGAAGTTCTGACACGTCTCGGAGCTCTTGTGGCAAGAGTTTGACCCTTCATCACAAGAATGCGCCCGCACACATGTCGCTCGTTGTGTTTTTGGCCCGAAGCTCAATCACCACTGGATTTAATCCCGTGTGAGTTCTTCATGTTCCCAAAAATGCGTAATGGTGTGGCATTGGGAGATGTGGAAACGACATGGCAACTAAACAACATCACAACTGAAGACTTTCAGCAATGTTATCAACAGTGGAAATGGCGTTGGCAGAAGTGTATCACGTCTCAGGGTGAGCACTTTGAAGGAGACCATATTGTAATACCTGAATAATTGTAAAATAAAGTTATTATGCAACTTTTATATGTATTTTTCGGACAAACCTCGCAGATTAGGAAATGAGACACTGAAGATAATAGAAGTGTTTTGTTATTTGGGTAACAAAATAATTGATTTTGGCTGACACAGAGAGGATATAGAATGCAGGCCTCACTGTATATCTGAGAAAGAGGAATATGTTAGGAGTGGATGTAAATGTTACGGAGTCTTTTCTGGAGGTATCTGCGTGAAGTGTAGCCTTGCTCCGAAACGAGATGTGAACAACAAGCAGTTGAAGCTAGAAAAGGATGGTATCTTTAAAAATGTGTTTCTGGGAAGAAATTTTGATGATTTCGTGGATAAAACATAAGGTAAACTCTGTCCATCGGTACTGGCCGACCACCGTGTCATCGTTTACCAATGACGTCCAGCACACCACTATCCTGCCTGTGTCAGTTTTCTTGTCCTCGAGTTCCTCAGTTGGCATCACAAGGGTGAATGTACACTTTCCCAATCCTCTCACCCAGAAAAATCCCTGGCAGTACAGGGAATCTAAACCTGCGTCCTCGCCATGATAGGCAGCAGCAGTGAACACTAAGTTACAGAGTTAGTCAATAAGTGGATAGATGACTACTACTGGCACTCGACACCCTCTGCACTGCACCTAGAGGTGGCTAATGGAATAATTATGCAGTTGCAAATCAAATTACCAGGGACATAGTATTGAAAGAAATTTTCAGCACAACATGAGTAAAAGAAGGAACTGGTTGATAAGACATATGCTGATGCATCGAGGAATCATCAATTTGGTGTTGGTGGGATTTGAGTGAGAGGAGGAAAAACTGTTGAAGGGGAAATACAGTAAGCAGGTTCAAATAGATGTAGGCTTGCATAGAGAGCTGCATCAAACCAGTCTTTGGACTGAAGACCACAACAACAAAAACAGTTGGCTGTGTGTAGGAATTTTCTGTGGTCAGGAAAGCAATGAGAAATGATTTTCTGATTAAGAAAAGTGCAAACACTATACATTAATGTGGTGTAAAATGTTTCTTGAGCTGTTTATGAAGCCAGAGAAATCTTATATTAGTTCTTTTGGCATGATAAACCTGTACACGATGATTAAACTACACCTACCCATGGGTTTTATGCAACTTGCAATGCCTACAAATGTCATGGGCAAGATTTTCATTTCTCTCACCCACTACATGCAAATTACTAGTCCTACATAAAAAAATGAACAGGATCTTTTTGTGGGAAATTTAATGTAGTCATTTCTTTTTGGGAGGGGAGGGGATACATTTTTACTAGAAGCCATAGTTTTTGAATTATTTAACAAAAAGTACAAGACAGGCATTCAAATGCCTTTTTTCTTGAATGCCACAGAAAGTGTGGTGTCCAACAAAGTACAAAATGTAATGTAGTTAATTTTGATACAAAAAGGTTCTGTTCATTGTTTTTACAGGACTAACAGTGAGCATGTAGGGAGGAGAGAAGATTAAAATCATGGGTGTGGTTCTTGAAGATGTTGCAGGTTCCATAAAACTTTATGGCAGGGGCAGCTGAATAACCCTGTGTATGATCCACAAGATTCAACAACATGCTGATCAAACCTCATGGTCAAACATGGCTGCTGATAGAAAATAGGTGGTTCATATTGGCTTGAGTATCCCCATTATGTGACTGCTGTAAAGAAGAGGATGTGGGGTGTTCTCCGTCAGCTTTTATACCCACACTGGTATGCCAAAAGGCATTAAAATATACAAGGCATGCCAGAAAAGTAAGTACCATTGTGGGAAAGGACTCATGAAAACATTTCTTCAGACCGTAACAGCCACCACTGTTCAGACATTTGTCATAGCAGTAATCCAACTTTTCTATGCCCTTTTCATAGAAAGATAATACCAGTTAAGACCTCCAATACTGATCACACTTGCTTACATCATCATAGGTGTTCAAGCACCTTCATCCTGACTGATGATGAAGTAAAAGTGGTAGTCCGAAGATGTGAGATCAGCACTGATTGGCAGGTGGTCTCACTGTTCCCAAGTGAATTGTTTAGTAAGGATTTCAGTGCCACCAGCAGAAATGAAGCATCATAATGATTCGATTGAGAGTTTTGCATCTTTTGTTTTGAATAGTGTGATGGAGTTCTCTCGGTGTTTTGCAGTATCATACCGCTTTCATGGTTTCAGCTCTGAGAAGGAACTCAACAAGCAGAATGCCTTGTTGGTCGCAGAATCCATTTCACCTGACTTTTTGCACTTGCAACTTCATTATGATTTCTTTTTTGGGGGTGGTGGAGGATTGTCGGACTGTCAGTTCCTTCACTCCATAGATTGTTGATTTTATTTTGGAGTGTCATGAAGACCCCAAGTTTCATCACCAGTCACGATCCTATTTAAGAACTCACCTTCCTCATCACTGTATTCAGTGCTGAAATGTCAAAACTCTGCCAAGGTACATAATTTTGAAAGCATTTTTCAACGCAATTTATGACTGAGTCATGCAAAACAGTTTTTGAAATACATTCTTATTGTGAACCATGTGTTTTCTCACCCATACCATCAGTGACAACAGAAGGCTGTCCAACACATGCTTCGTCATGAGTGTTTCTTCAACTGTCTCATCCACTTTCTCACCGTAAATGTCTACAAGTTGATGAATTTCAGCTGGCTTAATGTTCTGTGTGTTGGAACTAAACATAACAGAGCACACTTCACAGTCACTGGGCTCAGAGGTTGTCCTAAAGATTTTGACTGATCACTAACAAATATAAATACCACAAAATTGAGCTGCAGTGTCAAGACAATGAACCAGAGAAATGTGTGAACCTACAACACAAGTGCTGCAGTGGCAGTAGAATGATTTGGCAATTACTTTCAGGATGCACCTCATACTTAGGACTTCAATGGAAGTGCCTGTCGCCTTTTAATGTAAATTTTTGCTTATGATGGTAACTATGTTTAAGCAGTGTGTGTGTGTGGCAAGGGGGTAATTAACAGTTGAACTATCTTTGTTTTGTTTATCTCTCTCTAGTCATGACAGGTAATGTGAATCAAGGACAAAGGTACTTTCTGAGTTACCTTAGTCAAGCTCCAACCCTTCTGTCCTGTACAGCTACTTGCTTTTATCCTGAGGTTGTTACTCTCTGGTCAGCAGGTGCTCCTAAAAAAGTTGCATACATTGTGTACAAAAATCTACATTTACAAAGAATTTGTGGGGCCAGACATGTTAGTAATGCTCAAGATATGGTGTGACTATTGGTATAGGGGCAATTCAGAAAATATCACCTGCCTACATTATGGCGCAACTGGAATATGCTTGCTCAAATAGTGACAATGCATTCAGCTGAACTGGTAACCAGTGCTTCATATACCAACATCGTCTCCCCCTATAAAAAAAGAAATTTAGAGGCAGTCACATAAAAAAAAGCTTCTTTTCCTCTCCTAAACACTCGAAAATTGTGTGTATGTAGTTTGTTTTCATATACAGGGTGTATTAAAAGAGCTGTCACCATTACCTACACTGCTTGCATGGTGTTAATTTGCACACAGATTTCTGGTTGTTCCACTGGAAAGCTTACCAAGACATTTACAGCATAAAACTGATACCTGCTTGTATTTTAAAAAATGTACACAGCTCAAAGGTAGTGCAACTCCAACTCTGTACAATTACCAAGCCTTTCATGCAGTACAACATTTTTAACCTCTGGGATAAGCTACGAAGTAATTACTCGATGCCATACGAAAAAACAAAACAGCCTCACTGCTAATATTTCTCACATACGTAATAGGTGATGGGAACAATGAAACCAACAAAATTAAGAAGACCATTAGCATTTTTTTTAAATTCATCTATCTTTTACAGTAAATTTCAACCATAAATGTTTCGTAGGCACATTACAACATTAACAAACACTGCATTATAAATATAATTTGGGACTTCAGTGTGCAACTATATACATGACCATTTTTATTACTTAAGGGTTAATTTTATCGACTTACAGAAACAGTTAGTTTAAGAAACATTTAATCATGCCGATGGTCACCTGTTATCTCACTGCTACATAGTGTTAAACCATAAGCTAGGTGGAAGACTCACTGGACGAAAAATTGTTAGAACTACCTACATACATTGGTAAAAAGCACTTCTGCTGGTCTCAAAATACTTTATTGTGCGCTTCTGTTCCAAATGACAACTTCACAGCTACAGTAATTTCACCAATAAGGTGGGCTACAAATAGGTTGTAATATTCTGACCTGAGTAGCTCTTCAGCAAATAGAGCTACATAATATGTGCTACTGTTTTTGCATGACCACTAACGCTAGTCATGTTTACAATAGAAACAATAATTAGGCCGAATACATTTAAAATTGTATGCCTACAGCCAGAATGTACTACTTGTTGGAAATGAAAATTCATCAAAATACTTGTAGTACACACTGAAATACCTTGCATCCATTCTCTCTTGCTGCAATAAAGCTAAATCTCATAGCCAAAGGCAGTTGTACATTGTTGAGGGGAACTAGAACAGCTAGTAAATGTAACTAAATAATATCTGTATTCATTTGAGTTTGTTTCACCAAGATCCAGATTATGTTGTCACTTATGTCCCCTTGTTCTCACATTAACCGATTAGTTTTCAATTTTGGCCAATTGATACAAGACAGACTTATAACTCCTTCATGTTCATTGTTATTGGCAATAACTTTATTAGCTCTGATGACAATACAAAACTTGATAAACAAGTCAATGCAATCTGTGCCAGCACTTACCTCTTTCAAATTTTGTTTACATTCAGTGCTATTCATTTTGTTCTAAGGCTTGTGTTTAGTATAAATAACCAATGGTGCATCTGTAGGCCATACCAGGTCCAATATTAAAACTGCCTCAATTTGATCCCATAGATTGCCACTTTACTGATGTGGCATTTAATAAATTAAAAAGAGCATCTCTCTTGAAATATTTACAAACTGAATACTGCTGAACAAGACGTACATACATTTTGACACAGTTATACAATTGAAAACGTTGACAGATGCTCCAAAAATTTCTTTTGCAACCTGAATACTGAAACATGTTCTAGGAACTACTTTAAAATGTTAAAATTCTACACTGGAAGACACTCTGTTTCATTTTTATATTACTGCAGAAGGGCAGGAGCAAGATAAGGTACTTTCAGGTTCCAGTACTGACCATGGTCTTACTGTCATCCAGTTAGAAACATTCACACAATGTTAGTCATAGCAGAAGCACTTCCACTACAATGGTTGTGACAAGTATGCTCCTAAACCCTATTATTCTCATTTACTTTTTTGTGGTTTACATTGTTCACTGATAAACAATGGCATCCTAGCAGACACTGTAGAAATAAACTTGTTTGGACCAAATACATGTTAAATGTTTATTAGTATTTCTGTCACAACAATAGAAGAAGGTAAGTAAGGTTGCTCCACACCAAAATTATAAAATTTTTTACTGCCAACACCAGTTGTTCTGCTCCAAAATCAAACTAAATTTTCAGGTCTTCTGTGTGGTCTGCAAGTTCCTTTATGTTGGGAGCATATGTTTTACTTAATAGGCAAGTTTTCTGGAACTTGTGATTTAGTAGAAAGCAAAGAAAAAAACTAAAAGGCGATGAAATGAGAAATTAGAATGTGTGAGAATCACTCCAATTAGGCCAGTGGCTATATAATCTTGGTGGTGCACGGAACTGGGTTCTCAAGGCTGAGAAGAGACAGAAAAATGAAGTGAGATGTTTATGTTCCTTTGAAAGATCTAGAGACACTAGGAAGGATTATGTATGCCAATCAAGGACTATTTAAGACCATGACAGTTGGTCCTCTTGACTAGGGGTGTGAGAGAACAAACCACCACAGAAGAAAGGGAAAAATATTGTGAACTGCTATGCCAGATAGACAAATGTGTAAATTCATTAACTGAACACATAACAGGTATTGACTAGTAATAAGTTTCGCCAAAGCCAGTTGTCATTGGTTAGGTCAATACATGCCTAAGATGTCATTTTTCATGAGTAACACTGTGTGAACAAAGAACAGCTCTCAAGCATACTAAACATCAATGACCCGCTGCCTACTGGAATAACAAAGTTTCTTTATGGACCACATTTTGATTACTTGGCAGAAGCAATCTCTAGTTTATAGTGGGCTGTAATGATATCAAGCATAATATCTCACATCACCTCATAACTTTGGCATTCTGCTGTTTTTAGGGCAGTGCTTAACAAATCAAAGAAGTTCGCCAAGATATGGCACCGTTTTTTATAATACCTGCCACTCTGCTTGTGTCATGTTAATGGAAACTGACAATCATAGCACCCACAATGGTTCAATTTTCACTTTCACAAAAAGAAAACCAGACTGTCTGTGGGTTTGGTGTTCAGCAGGGGGCAAAACCTTGTTAGTGGTCTCGCTGCGAGACTCAAAAGCATTCTAATGCCCGTGCTTACATCACCGGGTTTTGAGAGAACTGTCGGAAGGCAGCAGTGTTATTCTTGGCAGGTCCTGGCAAAAATTACTATTGGGACAGCAAATGCATTAAATCACTAGAAACTGCTGTCAGGTAGAACCACTGTACTCAATAACAACCAGAATCATTTCTATAAGTATCGCATATGAGTGCAGCTTATGGAAACTATATGGACATGAGTTCAAAATCCCTTTCTTATCTGCAGGAATTTACACTAGATTATCACACAACAGCTGTAGGGACCTAGAATAAGTTTATTCATTGAGAATACAGAAAATTGCGACACTCTCATTTCGTTATTTTCAACAGAACAACCAAAGGAAATGGAAAATCTAGCTGAAGAAATTAATAAATTACACCACAAAATTCAATTCATTTCATGTCACTGTAGGAATGAAACATTAACAAAACTTTTTATATAAAATTCTGAAATTTCCAGGAAGCCAACAATTACCAGGGTTACCATCCATATCAATATAAAAATGTGTTCTTCAGAAGAATGTTTAATCACATGCGTAATGATCCAATGGATACAAGTGAAATATAAAAAGAAACACAAATTGTAAAATCAGCTGCCTCCAGTTATGAATACATTCCCACTGTAATACATAAATTAAACCAACCACCCACAAACAGGAAGACCATCTTTGTAATAAGCTGACCTTCCTCAAGGAAGATTTCATGCCAACCTCTTCAAGTTGTATGACATAAAAATAAGCTTCTTCACAAGCAACACAATACTGAAAGCACTAAGCAAGAATATCACAAGTCAGGTATGTCCAAACTTCTGCAATAAACAAACTGGTAGAAGCACAGGGATGCACTCTGTCTTAACATCCAAAACAAATCTGACTTTGCAGAATGAGTTACTGGGCAAGAATTGTGGCAATCAGTGTAGAAAAGAACCAGGCAAGAAATCTGACTTTCTTGAAGGAACTGAAATATCTTTCAACAGAGATACAGCACCAGTCTACTTGCTCAATGACAAATCTTGCCTTCACAACTATGAAGGCTTTATATTTCAAAAATAATTAAATTAAAAAAAAACCTGCCCCCCTATCTCTCTTTACATCTTACCTACATTAATATCACTATAAATAATCTTGCATGATATATCTAAGCCTTCTACTCTTGTTTTTAAAAGTAAACTTCATCTACATAGCAAGAGCTGCAAATATTGGAACTTAACTCTATTTTTGGGCATTCATGTTCAGTTTTGATAAAAGTATTTACCCACACACTTTTATTGTCTCTGAGCAAAGTATGTTATATCTTCATAACACGCATCAGTTGTACAGTGCTGGCTAAGTTTAGTAATCAATTGTGCCTCATGGGCATGACTATTGTCTGAAGTAGTGATGGAAGGAATTGACACTTTGAATGCTGCATAGAGGGCTATGTGAGTGTCTTTTCTGAGCAGCACATTGCAAATCATACCAGATAAGCTCAATGTTCAAATCTGGGGAGTTTAGTGGCCAGTGGAAGTGTTTAAATTTAGAAGAGTGTTCCAGGAACCACTTTGTAGCAATTCTGGACCTGCCAACTGTATCATTGTCCTGCTGGAATTGACCGAGTCCATCAGAATTCCCAATGGACAGGATGCTTATGTATGTGTCACCTTTCAGGGTCATACCTAGCCATATACTCCAACTGCATGCCTCCTACATCATTACAGAGCCTCCACCAGCTACAACTGTCCCCTACTGACATGCAGTGTCCATAGATTCAAGAGGTTGTCTCCATGCCTGTACGTGTCCAACTGCACGACACAGTTTGAAATGAGACTTGTCCGACCAGGCAATGCGTTTCCACTCATCAACAGTCAAATATCAGTGTTGATGGACCCAGGTGAGGCGTAAAGCTTTGTGTCATTCAGTCAACAAGGGTACACAAGTGGACCTTCCGCTACAAAAGTTCATATCGGTGATGGTTCACACTCTGACACTTGTCCATGGCCCAGCATTGAAATATGCAGAAGGGTTGCACTTCTGTCCCTTTGAATGATTCTCTTCAGTTGTTGGTCCTGTTTTTGCAGGATCTTTCTTCGGCTGCAATGATGTCGGAGATCTTATGTTTTACTAGACTCCGGATATTCACTGAATGCTCATGAAAATAACCACTTCATTCTTACGTTGGAGATGCTTTGTCCCATTGCTCATATGCCAACTATAACACCACATTCAAATTCACGTAAATCTTGATAAGCTGCCATTGTAGCAGCACTAAGCAATCTAGCATCTGTGCCAGAAAAATGTTGTCTTATATAGGCATTGCCGACTGCAGTGCCATAATCTGTATGTTTACAAATCCCTGTATTTGAATACGCATGCCTAAGCCAGTTTTGTTGGCAATTCAGAGTATATACATATCCAGTGAGAAGATAATGATATGTTACCAATCCACATACTGTGATGGAAGAGGTACATGGCAGGGAATGTGTTCTGTTGTTTGGTGGTTGATGGTATTCTGGGACCATTTTATCCTCAGAAAAAAAACCTCTTACCTTGATATGCTCAGGCTGTTACTATGACTGGCTGACTCCCGAGACACAGTCTTTTTCCAGCAATATGGTGCACTGTGGCAGATGTTGCGGACCAGGTGTTACGAGGTATGCTGAAATGGCAGGGGTGGTCCTATTCCCTGGTGTTCTAGGCCAACAGGCATTAGAAACGTGGGCTTGTTTCTGTGAGCACATACCAAGGACAGAGTCTAACAAGCAGCTGTCAACCACATCAAAAATTTAATGAACAAAATCATTTCTGTCCTTGCCACAGGTGATGCAGATATAATGTGCTGAATGTGGATCGATCCTGATAACAGACTGGAAATTGTGCCCACATGTTGAAATTGATTAAACTGCATAAAACTTTGTGACAATACCTTAGGTCAAATTTGTTTGCATGCTGTTACACAACATAAGTGTTCTGTAACTTTTGAGACACTCTGTTTATCCTCTGCCCATTGCAGGTTAAAAACCTTATTGTGCTGTCAGAGCCCTTGATATGTTCTCAGAAAGAGGCTAAACCACCACACATTTCAAGTCACCTGCTGTCCAGTTTATGTGGTGTTTGCTCCACTGACAACATATACATTTTTATGCCTCAATAGTCTTCTGCAACGGTCCCACTGCATGCAACTTGGCATCACAATATTTGGTTGAAAACTAGTAGACATGGGTCTGCAGTGATTCCTGTTGTGTTTGAGACTGACTGTCAATGGCAACTTACAATGTTCATCTCGATGACTAACTACGAGTTAGGATCTTAATGTGGCCACATTGTGTGGTACAACATTCCTTGTAGACAAGCATTTGGGAGAGAATAATCCCATACGAGGAGGGTTGAGGAAAGAGCATGTAAAAGGCACATTATAAAATATGTGATGAAGGGAGGCAAATAACGTTGAGTAGCATCTATCGACCCACTTCACTGAGTGGTCAGCATATCTGACTGCCATGCAGTTCATTTCCAGTCATGTCGCACCTTCTCTCTGCTCAGGGAGTGGGTGATATGTTGTCCTTATTATTGATTCATCATCGCCAGCATGAAAGTCACCCACCGTGGTGTCAACAGAAAAGACCTGCTACTTGTCAGCCAAACTTACCCAGCAAGTGACTCCCAGGTATCAATGTCCATATGACCACTTCATTCCACCTAGAGCATTAGAAAGGGAAACGTACCAAAGAGGAACAGTGACTAAATATGCTAAATGTGTTGGGCTATAAACAAACAAAGATACTATTTCAAAATTTAAAAGCTTTTGTCTACCTTGGTCACCAAAGTCTGAACATTATGGCCTTTCCTCAGAAACATACAGTGATCACAAGTCCAAAGTAGCAACCGAAAAGATATCTTATCAGTGTACTATCAGATATGAGGCTCCTCTGAAATTGTCTATGGAGGTTTTTTACTTTCTCCTACATAAAGGGTGAGATGAACTCCACTGATAAAATTCAGGTGGTGGTTCAAAGATGTTTTATGAGTATTTTGGTACAATGGACCTTGGTCTCCTGTGGCTCACTGCAAAGTAATAATGTAATTATGATTTATTTAGTTTGTTACCTTCATTTCTTCTGAAAATACACTGTCCAGACACGTTAATGTGACTACCCGTCAAGACCTCGAATAACCTCTTTTTGCAGTGCACACCGTTGCGAGACATGCAGGAAGAGATTCATGGAAATGATCATATGGCATTAATGACTGGCAGACCCCATCCAGGCTCGATCAGCTGCCTACTGCAATTCTTTTCATTTTATGCTGCTTTTGAGACATGCTTGTTGATGACAAGAACAACACAATGCCCACTTTCCAAGGACACAAAAATCCCGTATCAAACTGGGCTCCCCCACGTGGCTGTGAGGTTCTGTATTAACAGGGGTGTGGAGCCATTACTATTTCATTGCCAAGTCCAGGTGTTCTAGGATTCTCATGTGAGGATCCACAGACAATACACCCTGGCAGGGGGGTTCCCACAGATTCTCAGTTGGTTTAAATCCGAGGACTTTGGTGGTTAGAGGCATGTAATAAACTCGTCCTGTTGCTGTTTGAACCACACATGTACACTGCGAGCTGTGTTGCATTGTACTGCTGGTAAATGTCACTATGCTGAATAAAAACAAACTGTGTGTACGGGTGGACACGGCCCTCGAGGACAGACGGATACATCTGTTGATCCTTTGTGCCTCCCAGAATATCATCACCACCCAGGGAATGCCACAGACTCCCTCCCCTGTTGTGCCCCATTCTGACAGTTGTTGCAGTGTGTTTTGCTTTCAGACATTTAACAATGTGCATGCCAATGGCCATCTGTCATTTGAAAAGCCTCTCGGTTCATCTGGGTGGTCAGTTGTTTAACAGATGCACGTCTCTGCAGCTGACACTCACCCCTGTCATCTGTGGCCCATGACTACACAACAGTATCCACGGCACCAATTCTGAATAGCACCATTTTGCTGAGCACAGTATACTTTAACCACACTGACATGCAAACAGTTTACAGACTTACTCATTCCCAAATGCTTCCACCCTTTCCCCAAAAGCCAATGACAGTGCACATTTTGTCTCCTCCTTACAGTGACAACTGCACTATTTTCTCTGGCTCCCAACATGCTTTGTATACCCTTCACTGCTAGTGGTGTTGTCTGTGAGTGATTACTGCATGCCGATTTTGATTGCAGGCAGTGGTCACATTAATATTATGGACCAGACCGTGTATCTACACAATAAAGAAAAAACCCAGTGTAGCATATCAACTGTATTTTGTCAAAAAATATGCAAGTTTTTTCCACAGAAACGAAAATTTCTAAATTCGTTCCCCTGTTGAAAAAGAGTGATAATCTTGAAACAGAAAACTGCAGACCTGTCTCACTTCTCCCAACTTTCTCTAAGGTTTTGGCGATACTAATCAAATATAGAGTGACACATTATCTTAATTATGGAATCTGATAAACAGTAATCAGCATGGATTTCTAGCTGGGAGTAGTACCGAAACAGCTTTACTGGAAAAAACCCAAAAGAAATAATTAGTAAATTGGGAGAGGGAAAAAGTGTTGTCAGGATAAATCTAGAGCTTCAAAAGCCTTTGACACTGTTGACCACAGCATACTTTTGGAAAAGCTTGAAGCTATAGGTATCAGAGGACCAGAACAAAAAGTGGCTTGAGTAGTATCTGGAAAAGAGGATGACGGTGGTTGGAATTACAGCACCAAAAGAAGTGTATTAGGCCCCTTGCTGTTCCCCATTTACATTAATTATATTCATGTGCCAGAGAGAAAAGCTAGAATCAAGTTGTTTTGCTGAAGATACTAGTTTAATTGTTTGTTTTATGAAGCAGTCATTGCACACTATTGTGGACCATGTCCTACAAGATACACAAAAATGGCTCGGTGCAAACAAGCTAACACTGAATGCAAAAAAAAAAAAAAAAACTAATTATGTGCAATATGTAAGAATAAGTGAACATGACGACCTACATCTCACTATGGAGGGAAACAACTTGAAAGAGTTCAGTGAGCAAAATTCCTGGGTATGCACATTGATGAGAAGATAAACTGGAAGGACCATGTGGTGAGCTTAGCACTAAAACCCAATTCAGCATGTTTTGTACTTGGAATAATTTCAAGAGTTTGTAGTAATGACTGTACCAGATTAGTATATTTTGGCTATTTCCAGTCAATTGAGGCCTATAGGATAGTATCCTTGAGGAAAAACAAATTGTTGTTTAAATGAGATTTTCAAATTACAAAAACACCCTATTCAGATAACGACCCAGAGCCCACATCAAACACGTTGTAGGCCCCTTTTTAAAGCATTGGAAATTTTTGCAATTCCATCATTATACATTCTGAAATGTCTGTCGGTGATCAAACAAAATCGCGACAAAATGAAAAACCAATACAGGTTACCATACACGGCAATGTAAAAATCTCCACTTACAGGCTGTAATAAGGACCCAAAGTCAGAAACATGTATGTAATCAAGGCATCAAACTTTTTAATGCACTACCAAAACATATCAAAGAGCTGGAAAATTAGGATAAATTTAAAACTGTTATAAAGAGCAACATGCTTGACAAATGTTATTACAGCATAAGTGAATAGCTGTGCACAAATGTATAAGGATTTAATTTCATGTGATGAACAAAATTTCATCAGTGAATGTGTCTGGCAAGCCCATAAGAAGATCAATAACCACATGCTTAAAAAATGTCACTAAAGTATAAGTGAATAGCTCTGCTCAACTGTAGAAAAATATATGATGTGGCAAATGAAATCACAACTTCAAGGAATAGGTCTGTCCAGCACATAATTTCTTGTGTCATAAAAACAGTTATTTGTTGTATATTGTATTAAAAATGAGATAAATTAATATGAATACAGCACAAATTTGATCATTGGGATGTTGTGGTCTTAAGTCCTGATACTGGTTTGATGCAGCTCTCCATGCTGCTCTATCCTGTGCAAGCTGCTTCATCTCCCAGTACCTACTGCAACCTACATCCTTCTGAATCTGTTTACTGTATTCATCTCTTGGTCTTCCTCTACGTTTTTACCTTTCCTGCTGCCCTCCAATA
>NW_026062393.1:0-22445 GCF_023897955.1 Schistocerca gregaria
CTCTAACCCTGTACAGGACACCTGGACCAGACGCCACATGTAGTGCAATGCCCTGGGGCATCGCTGGCCCTCCCTCTCACCCTGTACAGGACACCAGGACCTGACGCCACTTGCAGTGCAATGCCCTGGGGCCACGCTGCCCCCCCCCCCCCCCTCTAACCTTGTACAGGACACCTGGACATGACGCCATCTGCAGTGCAATACCCTGGGGCCTCGCTGGCCCCCCGTCTCAACCAGTACAGGACACCTGGACCTGACGCCACTTGCAGTGCAATGCCCTGGGGTCTCGCTGGCACCCCCTCTCACCCTGTACAGGACACCTGGACCAGACGCCACTTGCAGTGCAATGCCCTGGGGTCTCGCTGGCCACACATCTCACCCTGTACAGGACACCTGGACCTGACGCCACTTGCAGTGCAATGCGCTGGAGCCTCGCTGGCTCCCCCTCTCACCCTGTACAGGACACCTGGACCTGACGCCACTTGCAGTGCAATGCCCTGGTGTCTTGCTTCCCCCCCCCCCCCCCCCCCCCCTGCCATGACACCTGCACCTGACGCTACTTGCAGTGCAATGCCCTGGGGCCTCGGTGGCCCCCCCCCTCTCACCCTGTACAGGAAACCTGGACCTGACGCCACTTGCAGTGCAATGCCCTGGGGCCTCGATGGCCCCCCTCTCACCCTGTACAGGACACCTGGTCCTGACGCCACTTGCAGTGCAATGCGCTGGGGCTTCGCTGCCCCCCCCCCCCCTCTCACCCTGTATAGGACACCAAGACCTGACGCTACTTGCAGTGCAATGCCCTGGGGCCTCCCTGCCCCCCCCCCCTCCCTCTCACCCTGTACAGGACACCTGGACCTGACGCCACTTGCAGTGCAATACCCTGGGGCCTCGCTGCCCCCCCCTCTCACCCTGTACAGGACACCTGGACCTGACGCTACTTGCAGTGCAATGCCCTGGGGCCTCCCTGCCCCCCCCCCCCCTCCCTCTCACCCTGTACAGGACACCTGGACCTGACGCCACTTGCAGTGCAATGCCCTGGGGCCTCGCTGCCCCCCCCTCTCACCCTGTATAGGACACCAGGACCTCACGCCACTTGCAGTGCAATGCCCTGGTGTCTTGCTGTCCCCCCCCCCCTGCCATGACACCTGCACCTGACGCTACTTGCAGTTCAATGCCCTGGGGCCTCGCTGGCCCCCCCTCTCAACCTGTACAGGACACCTGGACCTGACACCACTTGCAGTGCAATACCCTGGGGCCTCGCTGGCACCCCCCCCTCTCACCCTGTACAGGACACCTGGACCTGACGCCACTTGCAGTGCAATGCCCTGGGGCCTCGCTGCCCCACCCCCCCCCCCCCTCTCACCCTGTATAGGACACCAGGACCTGACGCTACTTGCAGTGCAATGCCCTGGGACCTCCCTGGCCCCCCCCTCTCAACCTGTACAGGACACCTGGACCTGACGCCACTTGCAGTTCAATGCCCTGGGGCCTCGCTGGCCCCCCCTCTCAACCTGTACAGGACACCTGGACCTGACACCACTTGCAGTGCAATACCCTGGGGACTCGCTGGCACCCCCCCCCCCCCTTTCACCCTGTACAGGACACCTGGACCTGACGCCACTTGCAGTGCAATACCCTGGGGCCTCGCTGCCCCCCCCTCTCACCCTGTACAGGACACCTGGACCTGACGCTACTTGCAGTGCAATGCCCTGGGGCCTCCCTGCCCCCCCCCCCCCTCCCTCTCACCCTGTACAGGACACCTGGACCTGACGCCACTTGCAGTGCAATGCCCTGGGGCCTCGCTGCCCCCCCCTCTCACCCTGTATAGGACACCAGGACCTCACGCCACTTGCAGTGCAATGCCCTGGTGTCTTGCTGTCCCCCCCCCCCCCCCCCTGCCATGACACCTGCACCTGACGCTACTTGCAGTTCAATGCCCTGGGGCCTCGCTGGCCCCCCCTCTCAACCTGT
This sequence comes from Schistocerca gregaria, assembly GCF_023897955.1. Taxonomy (NCBI): domain Eukaryota; kingdom Metazoa; phylum Arthropoda; class Insecta; order Orthoptera; family Acrididae; genus Schistocerca; species Schistocerca gregaria. The sequence continues at coordinate 1,972 of NW_026062393.1, forward strand.
ACAGGACACCTAGACCTGACGCCACTTGCAGTGCAATGCCCTGGGGCATTGCTGGCCCCCCCTCTCACCTTGTACAGGACACCTGGAAGTGACGCCACTTGCAGTGCAATGCCATGATGCCTCGCTGGCCCCCCTCTAACCCTGTACAGGACACCTGGACCTGACGCCACTTGCAGTGCAATGCCTTGGGCCTTGCTGTCCCCCCCTCTAACCCTGTACAGGACACCTGGACCTGACGCTACTTGCAGTGCAATGCCCTGGGGCCTCCCTGCCCCCCCCCCCCTCTCTCTCACCCTGTACAGGACACCTGGACCTGACGCCACTTGCAGTGCAATACCCTGGGGCCTCGCTGCCCCCCCCTCTCACCCTGTACAGGACACCTGGACCTGACGCTACTTGCAGTGCAATGCCCTGGGGCCTCCCTGCCCCCCCCCCCCCTCCCTCTCACCCTGTACAGGACACCTGGACCTGACGCCACTTGCAGTGCAATGCCCTGGGGCCTCGCTGCCCCCCCCTCTCACCCTGTATAGGACACCAGGACCTCACGCCACTTGCAGTGCAATGCCCTGGTGTCTTGCTGTCCCCCCCCCCCCCTGCCATGACACCTGCACCTGACGCTACTTGCAGTTCAATGCCCTGGGGCCTCGCTGGCCCCCCCTCTCAACCTGTACAGGACACCTGGACCTGACACCACTTGCAGTGCAATACCCTGGGGCCTCGCTGGCACCCCCCCCTCTCACCCTGTACAGGACACCTGGACCTGACGCCACTTGCAGTGCAATGCCCTGGGGCCTCGCTGCCCCACCCCCCCCCCCTCTCACCCTGTATAGGACACCAGGACCTGACGCTACTTGCAGTGCAATGCCCTGGGACCTCCCTGGCCCCCCCCTCTCAACCTGTACAGGACACCTGGACCTGACGCCACTTGCAGTTCAATGCCCTGGGGCCTCGCTGGCCCCCCCTCTCAACCTGTACAGGACACCTGGACCTGACACCACTTGCAGTGCAATACCCTGGGGACTCGCTGGCACCCCCCCCCCCCCCCCTTTCACCCTGTACAGGACACCTGGACCTGACGCCACTTGCAGTGCAATACCCTGGGGCCTCGCTGCCCCCCCCTCTCACCCTGTACAGGACACCTGGACCTGACGCTACTTGCAGTGCAATGCCCTGGGGCCTCCCTGCCCCCCCCCCCCTCCCTCTCACCCTGTACAGGACACCTGGACCTGACGCCACTTGCAGTGCAATGCCCTGGGGCCTCGCTGCCCCCCCCTCTCACCCTGTATAGGACACCAGGACCTCACGCCACTTGCAGTGCAATGCCCTGGTGTCTTGCTGTCCCCCCCCCCCCTGCCATGACACCTGCACCTGACGCTACTTGCAGTTCAATGCCCTGGGGCCTCGCTGGCCCCCCCTCTCAACCTGTATAGGACACCAGGACCTCACGCCACTTGCAGTGCAATGCCCTGGTGTCTTGCTGTCCCCCCCCCCCCCCTGCCATGACACCTGCACCTGACGCTACTTGCAGTGCAATGCCCTGGGGCCTCGCTGCCCCCCCCTCTCACCCTGTATAGGACACCAGGACCTCACGCCACTTGCAGTGCAATGCCCTGGTGTCTTGCTGTCCCCCCCCCCCCCTGCCATGACACCTGCACCTGACGCCACTTGCAGTGCAATGCCCTGGGGCATTGCTGGCCCCCCCTCTCACCCCGTACAGGACACCTGGACCTGACGCCACTAGCAGTGCAATGCCCTGGGACCACGCTGGCTCCCCCTCTCACCGTGTACAGGACACCTAGGATTGACACCACTTGCAGTGCAATGCCCTGGGGCCTCGCTGGGCCCCCCTCTCACCCTGTACAAGAAACCTGGACCTGACGCCACTTGCAATGCAATGCCCTGGGGCATCGCTGGCCCTCCCTCTCACCCTGTACAGGACACCTGGACCTGACGCAACTTGCAGTGCAATGCCCTGGGGCCTTGCTGGCCCCGCCTCTAACCCTGTACAGGACACCTGGACCAGACGCCACTTGCAGTGCAATGCCCTGGGGCCTCGCTGGCCCACCGTCTCACCCTGTACAGGACACCTGGACCTGACGCCACACTCAGTGCAGTGCCCTGGGATCTCGCTGGCCCCCCCTCTCATCCTGTACAAGACACCTAGACCTGACGCCACTTGCAATGCAATGCCCTGGGGCATCGCTGGCCCTCCCTCTCACCCTGTACAGGACACCTGTACCTGACGCCACTTGCAGTGCAATGCCCTGGGGCCTCCCTGGCCCCCCCTGTAACCCTGTACAGGACACCTGGACCAGACGCCACATGTAGTGCAATGCCCTGGGGCCACGCTGCCCCCCCCCCCCCCCTCTAACCTTGTACAGGACACCTGGACATGACGCCATTTGCAGTGCAATACCCTGGGGCCTCGCTGGCCCCCCGTCTCAACCAGTACAGGACACCTGGACCTGACGCCACTTGCAGTGCAATGCCCTGGGGTCTCGCTGGCACCCCCTATCACCCTGTACAGGACACCTGGACCTGACGCCACTTGCAGTGCAATGCCCTGGGGTCTCGCTGGCCACACCTCTCACCCTGTACAGGACACCTGGACCTGACGCCACTTGCAGTGCAATGCGCTGGAGCCTCGCTGGCTCCCCCTCTCACCCTGTACAGGACACCTGGACCTGACGCCACTTGCAGTGCAATGCCCTGGGTGCTCGTAGCCCCCCCCCCCCCCCTTACCGTGTACAGGACACCTGGACCTGACGCCACTTGCAGTGCAATGTCCTGGGGCCTCGCTGGCCCCCTCTCTCACACTGTACTGGACACCTGGACCTGACGCCACTTGCTGTGCAATGCCCTGGGGCCTCGTTGGCCCCCCCTCTCACCCTGTACAGCACACCTGGACCTGATGCCACTTGCTGTGCAACGCCCTGGGGCCTCGTTGGCCCCCCCTCTCACCCTGTACAGCACACCTGCACCTGATGCCACTTGCTGTGCAACGCCCTGGGGCCTCGCTGGCCCCCACTCTCACCCTGTACAGGACACCTGGACCTGACGCCAGTTGCAGTGCAATGTGCTGGGGCCTCGCTGGCCCCCTCTCACACCCTGTACAGGACACCTGGACCTGACGCCACTTGCAGTGCAATGCCCTGGGGCCTCGCTGGCCCCCCGTCTCACCCTGTACAGGACACCTGGACCTGACGCCAGTTGCAGTGCAATGTGCTGGGGCCTCGCTGGCCCCCCCTCACACCCTGTACAGGACACCTGGTCCTGACGCCACTTGCAGTGCAATGCCCTGGGGCCTCGCTGGCCCCCCGTCTCACCCTGTACAGGACACCTGGACCTGATGCCAGTTGCAGTGCAATGTGCTGGGGCCTCGCTGGCCCCCCCTCACACCCTGTACAGGACACCTGGACCTGACGCCAGTTGCAGTGCAATGCCCTGGGGCCTCGCTGGCCCCCCGTCTCACCCTGTACAGGACACCTGGACCTGACGCCAGTTGCAGTGCAATGTGCTGGGGCCTCGCTGGCCCCCCCTCACACCCTGTACAGGACACCTGGACCTGACACCACTTGCAGTGCAATGCCCTGGGGCCTCGCTGGCCCCCCGTCTCACACTGTACAGGACACCTGGACCTGACGCCAGTTGCAGTGCAATGTGCTGGGGCCTCGCTGGCCCCCCCTCACACCCTGTACAGGACACCTGGACCTGACGCCACTTGCAGTGCAATGCCCTGGGGCCTCGCTGGCCCCCCGTCTCACCCTGTACAAGACACCTGGACCTGACGCCACTTGCAGTGCAATGCCCTGGGGTCTCGCTGGCCGCCCCTCTCACCCTGTAAAGGACACCTGGACCTGACGCCACTTGCAGTGCAATGCCCTGGCACCTCGCTGGCTCCCCCCTCTCACCCTGTACAGGACACCTGGACCTGACGCCACTTGCAGTGCAATGGCCTTAGGCCTCGCTGGAGACCCCTCTAACCGTGTACAGGACACCTGGACCTGACGCCACTGGCAGTGCAATGCCCTGGGGTCTCCCTGCCCCCCCCCCCCCTCCTTAACCTGTACTGGACACCTGGACCTGATGCCAGTTGCAGTGCAATGCCCTGGGGTCTCGCTGCCCCCCCCCCCCCCCCTCACGCTGTACAGGACACCTGGACCTGACACCACTTGCAGTGCAATGCCCTGGGGCCTCGCTGACCCACCCACCCTCACCCTGCCATGACACCTGGACCTGACGCCACTTGCAGTGCAATGCCCTGGGATCTCACTGGCCCCCCCTCTCACCGTGTACAGGACACCTGGGCCTGACACCACTTGCAGTGCAATGCCCTGGGGCCTCGCTGGGCCCCCCTCTCACCCTGTACAAGACACCTGGACCTGACGCCACTTGCAGTGCACTGCCCTGGGGCATCGCTGGCCCTCCCTCTCACCCTGTACAGGACATCTGGACCTGACGCCACTTGCAGTGCAATGCCCTGGGGCCTCGCTGCCCCCCCCCCCCCCCCCTTCTCACCCTGTACAGGACACCTGGACCTGACGCCACTTGCAGTGCAATGCCCTAGGGCCCTTGCTGGCCCCCCCTCTCAACCTGTACAGGACACCTGGACCTGACACCACTTGCAGTGCAATGCCCTGGGGACTCGCTGGTCCCCCTCTCACCCTGTACAGGACACCTAGACCGGCCGCCACTTGCAGTGCAATGCCCTGGGCTCGCTGCCCCCCCCCCCCCCTCTCACTCTGTATAGGACACCTGGACCTGACGCTACTTGCAGTGCAATGCCCTGGGGCCTCGCTGCCCCACCCCCTCTCACCCTGTACAGGACACCTGGACCTGACGCCACTTGCAGTGCAATGTCCTGGCACCTCGCTGGCTCCCCCCTCTCACCCTGTACAGGACACCAGGACCTGACGCCACTTGCAGTGCAATGCCCTGGGGCCTCGCTGGCCCCCCTCTCACCCTGTACAAGACACCTGGACCTGACGCCACTTGCAGTGCGATGCCCTGGGGCCTCGCTGCCGCGCCCCCCCCCCCCCCACACCCTGTACATGACACCTGGCCCTGACGCCACTTGCAGTGCAATGCCCTGGGGCCTCGCTGCCCCCCCCCCCCCCCCTCTCACCCTGTATAGGACACCAGGACCTGACGCCACTTGCAGTGCAATGCCCTGGTGTCTTGCTGTCCCCCCCCCCCCCCCCCCCCACTGCCATGACACCTGCACCTGACGCTACTTGCAGTGCAATGCCCTGGGGCCTCGCTGCCCCCCCCTCTCACCCTGTACAGGACACCTGGACCTGACGCCACTTGCAGTGCAATGCCCTGGGGCCTCGCTGACCCACCCACCCTCACCCTGCCATGACACCTGGACCTGACGCCACTTGCAGTGCAATGCCCTGGGATCTCACTGGCCCCCCCTCTCACCGTGTACAGGACACCTGGACCTGACGCCACTTGCAATGCAATGCCCTGGGGCATCGCTGGCCCTCCCTCTCACCCTGTACAGGACATCTGGACCTGACGCCACTTGCAGTGCAATGCCCTGGGGCCTCGCTGCCCCCCCCCCCCCCTCTCTCCCTGTACAGGACACCTGGACCTGACGCCACTTGCAGTGCAATGTCCTAGGGCCCTTGCTGGCCCCCCCTCTCAACCTGTACAGGACACCTGGACCTGACACCACATGCAGTGCAATGCCCTGGGGACTCACTGGTCCCCCTCTCACCCTGTACAGGACACCTAGACCGGCCGCCACTTGCAGTGCAATGCCCTGGGGCTCGCTGCCCCCCCCCCCCTCTCACCCTGTATAGGACACCTGGACCTGACGCTACTTGCAGTGCAATGCCCTGGGGCCTCGCTGCCCCACCCCCTCACACCCTGTACAGGACACCTGGACCTGACGCCACTTGCAGTGCAATGCCCTGGGGCCTCGCTGCCCCCCGCCCCCCCTCTCACCCTGTACAGCACACCTGGACCTGACGCCACTTACAGTGCAATGCCCTAGGGCCCTTGCTGGCCCCCCCTCTCAACCTGTACAGGACACCTGGACCTGACACCACTTGCAGTGCAATGCCCTGGGGACTCGCTGGTCCCCCTCTCACCCTGTACAGGACACCTAGAGCGGACGCCACTTGCAGCGAAATGCCCTGGGGCCTCGCTGGCCCCCCGTATCACACTGTACAGGACAACTGGACCTGACGCCAATTCCAGTGCAATGCCCTGGGGCCTCGCTGGCCCCCCGTCTCACACTGTACAGGACACCTGGACCTGACGCCACTTGCAGTGTAATGCCCTGGGGCCTCGCTGCCCCCAGCCTCTCACCCTGTATAGGACACCAGGACCTGACGCCACTTGCAGTGCAATGCCCTGGGGCCTCGCTGGCCCCCCTCTCACCCTGTACAGGACACCTGCACCTGACGCCACTTGCAGTGCGATGCCCTGGGGCCTCGCTGCCGCCCCCCCCCCCCCCCCCCCCACCACACCCTGTACATGACACCTGGCCCTGACGCCACTTGCAGTGCAATGCCCTGGGGCCTCGCTGCCGCCCCCCCCCCCCCCTCTCACCCTGTATAGGACACCAGGACCTGACGCCACTTGCAGTGAAATGCCCTGGTGTCTTGCTGTCCCCCCCCCCCCCCCCCCTGCCATGACACCTGCACCTGACGCTACTTGCAGTGCAATGACCTGGGGCCTCGGTGGCCCCCCCCTCTCACCCTGTACAGGACACCTGGACCTGACGCCACTTGCAGTGCAATGCCCTGGGGCCTCGATGGCCCCCCTCTCACCCTGTACAGGACATCTGGTCCTGACGCCACTTGCAGTGCAATGCGCTGGGGCTTCGCTGCCCCCCCCCCCCCTCTCACCCTGTATAGGACACCAAGACCTGACGCTACTTGCAGTGCAATGCCCTGGGGCCTCCCTGCCCCCCCCCCCCCCCCTCCCTCTCACCATGTACAGGACACCTGGACCTGACGCCACTTGCAGTGCAATACCCTGGGGCCTCGCTGGCCCCCCCTCTCAACCTGTACAGGACACCTGGACCTGACACCACTTGCAGTGCAATGCCCTGGGGCCTCGCTGGCCCCCCTCTCACCCTGTACAGGACACCTAGACCGGACGCTACTTGCAGTGCAATGCCCTGGGGCCTCGCTGGGGTCCATCTCACCCTGTACAGGACACCTGGACCTGACACCACTTGCAGTGCAATACCCTGGGGCCTCGCTGGCACCCCCCCCCCCCCCCCACCCTGTACAGGACACCTAGACCTGACGCCACTTGCAGTGCAATGCCCTGGGGCCTCGTTGACCCCAGCCTCTCACCCTGTATAGGACACCAGGACTTGACGCCACTTGCAGTGCAATGCCCTGGGGCCTCGCTGCCCCCCCCTCTCACCCTGTACAGGACACCTGGACCTGACGCCACTTGCAGTGCGATGCCCTGGGGCCTTGCTGCCGCCCCCCACCCACACCCTGTACATGACACCTGGCCCTGACGCCACTTGCAGTGCAATGCCCTGGGGCCTCGCTGCCCCCCCCTCTCACCCTGTATAGGACACCAGGACCTCACGCCACTTGCAGTGCAATGCCCTGGTGTCTTGCAGTCCCCCCCCCCCCCCCCCCTGCCATGACACCTGCACCTGACGCTACTTGCAGTTCAATGCCCTGGGGCATCGCTGGTCCTCCCTCTCACCCTGTACAGGACACCTGGACCTGACGCAACTTGCAGTGCAATGCCCTGGGGCCTCGCTGGCCCCGCCTCTAACCCTGTACAGGACACCTGGACCAGACGCCACTTGCAGTGCAATGCCCTGGGGCCTCGCTGGCCCACCGTCTCACCCTGTACAGGACACCTGGACCTGACGCCACACTCAGTGCAATGCCCTGGGATCTCGCTGGCCCCCCCTCTCATCCTGTACAAGACACCTAGACCTGACGCCACTTGCAATGCAATGCCCTGGGGCATCGCCGGCCCTCCCTCTCACCCTGTACAGGACACCTGTACCTGACGCCACTTGCAGTGCAATGCCCTGGGGCCTCGCTGGCCCCCCTCTAACCCTGTACAGGACACCTGGACCAGACGCCACATGTAGTGCAATGCCCTGGGGCATCGCTGGCCCTCCCTCTCACCCTGTACAGGACACCTGGACATGACGCCATCTGCAGTGCAATACCCTGGGGCCTCGCTGGCCCCCCGTCTCAACCAGTACAGGACACCTGGACCTGACGCCACTTGCAGTGCAATGCCCTGGGGTCTCGCTGGCACCCCCTCTCACCCTGTACAGGACACCTGGACCAGACGCCACTTGCAGTGCAATGCCCTGGGGTCTCGCTGGCCACACATCTCACCCTGTACAGGACACCTGGACCTGACGCCACTTGCAGTGCAATGCGCTGGAGCCTCGCTGGCTCCCCCTCTCACCCTGTACAGGACACCTGGACCTGACGCCACTTGCAGTGCAATGCCCTGGTGTCTTGCTTTCCCCCCCCCCCCCCCCCCCTGCCATGACACCTGCACCTGACGCTACTTGCAGTGCAATGCCCTGGGGCCTCGGTGGCCCCCCCCCTCTCACCCTGTACAGGAAACCTGGACCTGACGCCACTTGCAGTGCAATGCCCTGGGGCCTCGATGGCCCCCCTCTCACCCTGTACAGGACACCTGGTCCTGACGCCACTTGCAGTGCAATGCGCTGGGGCTTCGCTGCCCCCCCCCCCCCCCTCTCACCCTGTATAGGACACCAAGACCTGACGCTACTTGCAGTGCAATGCCCTGGGGCCTCCCTGCCCCCCCCCCCCCTCCCTCTCACCCTGTACAGGACACCTGGACCTGACGCCACTTGCAGTGCAATACCCTGGGGCCTCGCTGCCCCCCCCTCTCACCCTGTACAGGACACCTGGACCTGACGCTACTTGCAGTGCAATGCCCTGGGGCCTCCCTGCCCCCCCCCCCCCTCCCTCTCACCCTGTACAGGACACCTGGACCTGACGCCACTTGCAGTGCAATGCCCTGGGGCCTCGCTGCCCCCCCCTCTCACCCTGTATAGGACACCAGGACCTCACGCCACTTGCAGTGCAATGCCCTGGTGTCTTGCTGTCCCCCCCCCCCCTGCCATGACACCTGCACCTGACGCTACTTGCAGTTCAATGCCCTGGGGCCTCGCTGGCCCCCCCTCTCAACCTGTACAGGACACCTGGACCTGACACCACTTGCAGTGCAATACCCTGGGGCCTCGCTGGCACCCCCCCCTCTCACCCTGTACAGGACACCTGGACCTGACGCCACTTGCAGTGCAATGCCCTGGGGCCTCGCTGCCCCACCCCCCCCCCTCTCACCCTGTATAGGACACCAGGACCTGACGCTACTTGCAGTGCAATGCCCTGGGACCTCCCTGGCCCCCCCCTCTCAACCTGTACAGGACACCTGGACCTGACGCCACTTGCAGTGCAATGCCCTGGGGCCTCGCTGGCCCCCCCTCTCAACCTGTACAGGACACCTGGACCTGACACCACTTGCAGTGCAATACCCTGGGGCCTCGCTGGCACCCCCCCCCCCCCCCTTTCACCCTGTACAGGACACCTGGACCTGACGCCACTTGCAGTGCAATACCCTGGGGCCTCGCTGCCCCCCCCTCTCACCCTGTACAGGACACCTGGACCTGACGCTACTTGCAGTGCAATGCCCTGGGGCCTCCCTGCCCCCCCCCCCCCTCCCTCTCACCCTGTACAGGACACCTGGACCTGACGCCACTTGCAGTGCAATGCCCTGGGGCCTCGCTGCCCCCCCCCTCTCACCCTGTATAGGACACCAGGACCTCACGCCACTTGCAGTGCAATGCCCTGGTGTCTTGCTGTCCCCCCCCCCCCTGCCATGACACCTGCACCTGACGCTACTTGCAGTTCAATGCCCTGGGGCCTCGCTGGCCCCCCCTCTCAACCTGTACAGGACACCTGGACCTGACGCCACTTGCAGTGCAATGCCCTGGGGCATTGCTGGCCCCCCCTCTCACCTTGTACAGGACACCTGGACCTGACGCCACTTGCAGTGCAATGCCCTGGGGCCTCGCTGCCCCCCCCTCTCACCCTGTATAGGACACCAGGACCTCACGCCACTTGCAGTGCAATGCCCTGGTGTCTTGCTGTCCCCCCCCCCCTGCCATGACACCTGCACCTGACGCTACTTGCAGTTCAATGCCCTGGGGCCTCCCTGCCCCCCCCCCCCCCCCTCCCTCTAACCCTGTACAGGACACCTGGACCTGACGCCACTTGCAGTGCAATGCCCTGGGGCCTTGCTGGCCCCCCCTCTCAACCCGTACAGGACACCTGGACCTGACGCCACTAGCAGTGCAATGCCCTGGGACCACGCTGGCTCCCCCTCTCACCGTGTACAGGACACCTAGGATTGACACCACTTGCAGTGCAATGCCCTGGGGCCTCGCTGGGCCCCCCTCTCACCCTGTACAAGAAACCTGGACCTGACGCCACTTGCAATGCAATGCCCTGGGGCATCGCTGGCCCTCCCTCTCACCCTGTACAGGACACCTGGACCTGACGCAACTTGCAGTGCAATGCCCTGGGGCCTTGCTGGCCCCGCCTCTAACCCTGTACAGGACACCTGGACCAGACGCCACTTGCAGTGCAATGCCCTGGGGCCTCGCTGGCCCACCGTCTCACCCTGTACAGGACACCTGGACCTGACGCCACACTCAGTGCAGTGCCCTGGGATCTCGCTGGCCCCCCCTCTCATCCTGTACAAGACACCTAGACCTGACGCCACTTGCAATGCAATGCCCTGGGGCATCGCTGGCCCTCCCTCTCACCCTGTACAGGACACCTGTACCTGACGCCACTTGCAGTGCAATGCCCTGGGGCCTCCCTGGCCCCCCCTGTAACCCTGTACAGGACACCTGGACCAGACGCCACATGTAGTGCAATGCCCTGGGGCCACGCTGCCCCCCCCCCCCCCCCCTCTAACCTTGTACAGGACACCTGGACATGACGCCATTTGCAGTGCAATACCCTGGGGCCTCGCTGGCCCCCCGTCTCAACCAGTACAGGACACCTGGACCTGACGCCACTTGCAGTGCAATGCCCTGGGGTCTCGCTGGCACCCCCTATCACCCTGTACAGGACACCTGGACCTGACGCCACTTGCAGTGCAATGCCCTGGGGTCTCGCTGGCCACACCTCTCACCCTGTACAGGACACCTGGACCTGACGCCACTTGCAGTGCAATGCGCTGGAGCCTCGCTGGCTCCCCCTCTCACCCTGTACAGGACACCTGGACCTGACGCCACTTGCAGTGCAATGCCCTGGGGTCTCGCTGACACCCCCCCTCCTCCCCCCCTCAACCTGCCATCACACCCTGAACTGACGCCACGTGCAGTGCAACGCCCTGGGACTCGCTGGCCACCCTCTCACCCTGTACAGGACACCTGGACCTGACGCCACTTGCAGTGCAATGCACTGAGGCCTCGCTGGGCCCCCCTCTCACCCTGTACAACACACCTGGACCTGACGCCACTTGCAGTGCAATGCCCTGGGGTCTCGCTGCCCCCCCCCCCTCTCACCCTGTACAGGACACCTGGACCTGACGCCACTTGCAGTGCAATGCCCTGGGGCCTCGCTGGCCCCCCCTCTCACCCTGTACAGGACACCTGCACCTGACGCCACTCGCAGTGCAATGCCGTGGGGCCTCGCTGGCTCCCCCTTTCACCCTGTACAGGACACCTGGACCTGACGCAATGCCCTGGGGCCTCGCTGGTCCCCCTCTCTCACCCTGTACAGGACACCTGGATCTGACGCCACTTGCAGTGCAATGCCCTGGGGCCTCGCTGCCCCCCCCTCTCAGCATGTACAGGACACCTGGACCTGACGCCACTTGCAGTGCAATGCCCTGGGGTCTCGCTGACACCCCCCCTCCTCCCCCCTCAACCTGCCATCACACCCTGACCTGACGCCACTTGCAGTGCAATGCCCTGGGCATCGCTGGCCCACCTCTCACCCTGTACAGGACACCTGGACCTGACGAGACTTGCAGTGAAATGCCCTGGGGCCTCGCTGGCCCCCCCTCTCACCCTGTACAGGACACCTGGACCTGACGCCACTTGCAGTGCAATGCCCTGGGTCTCGCTGGCCCCCCCTCTCACCCTGTACAGGACACCTGGACCTGACGCCACTTGCAGAGCAAAGCGCTGGGGCCTCGCTGGCTCCCCCTCTCACCCTGTACAGGACACCTGGACCTGACGCCACTTGCAGTGCAATGCCCTGGGGCCTCGCTGGCTCCCCCTCTAACCCTGTAAAGGACACCTGGACCTGATGCCACTTGCAGTGCAATGCCTCGGGGTCTCGCTGCCCCCCCCCCCTCCCCCCCCCCCTCAACCTGCCATACACCCTGACCTGACGCCACTTGCAGTGCAATGCCCTGGGACTCGCTGGCCCCCCTCTCACCCTGTACAGGACACCTGGACCTGACGCCACTTGCAGTGCAATACCCTGGGGCCTCGCTGGCCCCCCCTCTCAACCTGTACAGGACACCTGGACCTGACACCACTTGCAGTGCAATGCCCTGGGGCCTCGCTGGCCCCCCTCTCACCCTGTACAAGACACCTAGACCGGACGCCACTTGCAGTGCAATGCCCTGGGGCCTCGCTGGGGTCCATCTCACCCTGTACAGGACACCTGGACCTGACACCACTTGCAGTGCAATACCCTGGGGCCTCGTGGCACCCCCCCCCCCCCCCCCCCCCCCACCTCTAACCCTGTACAAGACACCTGGACCTGACGCCACTTGCAGTGCAATGCCCTGGGGCCTCGCTGCCCCCAGCCTCTCACCCTGTATAGGACACCAGGACTTGACGCCACTTGCAGTGCAATGCCCTGGGGCCTCGCTGCCCCCCCCCTCCCACCCTGTACAGGACACCTGGACCTGACGCCACTTGCAGTGCGATGCCTGGGGCCTCGCTGCCGTCCCCCACCCACACCCTGTACATGACACCTGGCCCTGACGCCACTTGCAGTGCAATGCCCTGGGGCCTCGCTGCCCCCCCCTCTCACCCTGTATAGGACACCAGGACCTCACGGCACTTGCAGTGCAATGCCCTGGTGTCTTGCTGTCCCCCCCCCCCCCCCCCTGCCATGACACCTGGACCTGACGCCACTTGCAGTGCAATGCCCTGGGGCCTCGCTGCCCCCAGCCTCTCACCCTGTATAGGACACCAGGAGCTGACGCCACTTGCAGTGCAATGCCCTGGGGCCTCGCTGGCCCCCCTCTCACCCTGTACAGGACACCTGGACCTGACGCCACTTACAGTGCGATGCCCTGGGGCCTCCCTGCCCCCCCCCCCCCACCCACACCCTGTACATGACACCTGGCCCTGACGCCACTTGCAGTGCAATGCCCTGGGGCCTCGCTGCCCCCCCCCCCTCTCACCCTGTATAGGACACCAGGACCTGACGCCACATGCAGTGCAATGCCCTGGTGTCTTGCTGTCCCCCCCCCCCCCCCCCCCCCGCCATGACACCTGCACCTGACGCTACTTTCAGTGCAATGCCCTGGGGCCTCGCTGGCCCCCCCCTCTCACCCTGTACATGACACCTGGACCTGACGCCACTTGCAGTGCAATGCCCTGGGGCCTCGTTGGCCCTCTCTCACCCTGTACAGGACACCTGGACCTCACGCCACTTGCAGTGCAATGCCCTGGGGCCTCTCTGCCCCCCCCCCCCCCTCTCACCCTGTATAGGACACCAGGACCTGACGCTACTTGCAGTGCAATGCCCTGGGGCCTCGCTGGCCCCCCCCCCCCCCCCCCCCCACCTCACAACCTGTACAGGACACCTGGACCTGACGCCACTTGCAGTGCAATGCCCTGGGGCCTCGCTGGCCTCCCCTCTCAACCTGTACAGGACACCTGGACCTGACACCACTTGCAGTGCAATGCCCTGGGGCCTCGCTGGCCCCGCCTCTAACCCTGTACAGGACACCTGGACCAGACGCCACTTGCAGTGCAATGCCCTGGGGCCTCGCTGGCCCACCGTCTCACCCTGTACAGGACACCTGGACCTGACGCCACACTCAGTGCAATGCCCTGGGATCTCGCTGGCCCCCCCTCTCATCCTGTACAAGACACCTAGACCTGACGCCACTTGCAATGCAATGCCCTGGGGCATCGCTGGCCCTCCCTCTCACCCTGTACAGGACACCTGTACCTGACGCCACTTGCAGTGCAATGCCCTGGGGCCTCGCTGGCCCCCCCTGTAACCCTGTACAGGACACCTGGACCAGACGCCACATGTAGTGCAATGCCCTGGGGCCTCGCTGGCCCCCCTCTAACCCTGTACAGGACACCTGGCCATGACGCCATTTGCAGTGCAATGCCATGAGGCCTCGCTGGGCCAACCTCTCACCCTGTACAAGACACCTGGACCTGACGCCACTTGCAGTGCAATACCCTGGGGCATCGCTGGCCCTCCCTCTCACCCTGTACAGGACACCTGGACGTGACGCCACTATAGTGCAATGCCCTGAGGCTTCGCTGGCCCCCCCTCTCACCCTGTACAGGACACCTGGACCTGACGCCACTTGCAGTGCAATGCCCTGGGGCCTCGCTGGCCCCCCCTCTCACCCTGTACAGGACACCTGGACCTGACGCCACTCGCAGTGCAATGCCGTGGGGCCTCGCTGGCTCCCCCTTTCACCCTGTACAGGACACCTGGACCTGACGCAATGCCCTGGGGCCTCGCTGGTCCCCCTCTCTCACCCTGTACAGGACACCTGGATCTGACGCCACTTGCAGTGCAATGCCCTGGGGCCTCGCTGCCCCCCCCTCTCAGCATGTACAGGACACCTGGACCTGACGCCACTTGCAGTGCAATGCCCTGGGGTCTCGCTGACAACTCCCCTCCTCCCCCCTCAACCTGCCATCACACCCTGACCTGACGCCACTTGCAGTGCAATGCCCTGGGCATCGCTGGCCCACCTCTCACCCTGTACAGGACACCTGGACCTGACGAGACTTGCAGTGAAATGCCCTGGGGCCTCGCTGGCCCCCCCTCTCACCCTGTACAGGACACCTGGACCTGACGCCACTTGCAGTGCAATGCCCTGGGTCTCGCTGGACCCCCTCTCACCCTGTACAGGACACCTGGACCTGACGCCACTTGCAGAGCAAAGCGCTGGGGCCTCGCTGGCTCCCCCTCTCACCCTGTACAGGACACCTGGACCTGACGCCACTTGCAGTGCAATGCCCTGGGGCCTCGCTGGCTCCCCCTCTAACCCTGTAAAGGACACCTGGACCTGATGCCACTTGCAGTGCAATGCCTCGGGGTCTCGCTGCCCCCCCCCCTCCCCCCCCCCCCCTCAACCTGCCATCACACCCTGACCTGACGCCACTTGCAGTGCAATGCCCTGGGACTCGCTGGCCCCCCTCTCACCCTGTACAGGACACCTGGACCTGACGCCACTTGCAGTGCAATACCCTGGGGCCTCGCTGGCCCCCCCTCTCAACCTGTACAGGACACCTGGACCTGACACCACTTGCAGTGCAATGCCCTGGGGCCTCGCTGGCCCCCCTCTCACCCTGTACAAGACACCTAGACCGGACGCCACTTGCAGTGCAATGCCCTGGGGCCTCGCTGGGGTCCATCTCACCCTGTACAGGACACCTGGACCTGACACCACTTGCAGTGCAATACCCTGGGGCCTCGTGGCACCCCCCCCCCCCCCCACCTCTAACCCTGTACAAGACACCTGGACCTGACGCCACTTGCAGTGCAATGCCCTGGGGCCTCGCTGCCCCCAGCCTCTCACCCTGTATAGGACACCAGGACTTGACGCCACTTGCAGTGCAATGCCCTGGGGCCTCGCTGCCCCCCCCCTCCCACCCTGTACAGGACACCTGGACCTGACGCCACTTGCAGTGCGATGCCTGGGGCCTCGCTGCCGTCCCCCACCCACACCCTGTACATGACACCTGGCCCTGACGCCACTTGCAGTGCAATGCCCTGGGGCCTCGCTGCCCCCCCCCTCTCACCCTGTATAGGACACCAGGACCTCACGCCACTTGCAGTGCAATGCCCTGGTGTCTTGCTGTCCCCCCCCCCCCCCCCCCCCTGCCATGACACCTGGACCTGACGCCACTTGCAGTGCAATGCCCTGGGGCCTCGCTGCCCCCAGCCTCTCACCCTGTATAGGACACCAGGAGCTGACGCCACTTGCAGTGCAATGCCCTGGGGCCTCGCTGGCCCCCCTCTCACCCTGTACAGGACACCTGGACCTGACGCCACTTACAGTGCGATGCCCTGGGGCCTCCCTGCCCCCCCCCCCCCCCCACCCACACCCTGTACATGACACCTGGCCCTGACGCCACTTGCAGTGCAATGCCCTGGGGCCTCGCTGCCCCCCCCCCCTCTCACCCTGTATAGGACACCAGGACCTGACGCCACATGCAGTGCAATGCCCTGGTGTCTTGCTGTCCCCCCCCCCCCCCCCCCCCGCCATGACACCTGCACCTGACGCTACTTTCAGTGCAATGCCCTGGGGCCTCGCTGGCCCCCCCCCTCTCACCCTGTACATGACACCTGGACCTGACGCCACTTGCAGTGCAATGCCCTGGGGCCTCGTTGGCCCCCCTCTCACCCTGTACAGGACACCTGGACCTCACGCCACTTGCAGTGCAATGCCCTGGGGCCTCTCTGCCCCCCCCCCCCCCCCCCCCTCTCACCCTGTATAGGACACCAGGACCTGACGCTACTTGCAGTGCAATGCCCTGGGGCCTCGCTGGCCTCCCCTCTCAACCTGTACAGGACACCTGGACCTGACACCACTTGCAGTGCAATGCCCTGGGGCCTCGCTGGCCCCGCCTCTAACCCTGTACAGGACACCTGGACCAGACGCCACTTGCAGTGCAATGCCCTGGGGCCTCGCTGGCCCACCGTCTCACCCTGTACAGGACACCTGGACCTGACGCCACACTCAGTGCAATGCCCTGGGATCTCGCTGGCCCCCCCTCTCATCCTGTACAAGACACCTAGACCTGACGCCACTTGCAATGCAATGCCCTGGGGCATCGCTGGCCCTCCCTCTCACCCTGTACAGGACACCTGTACCTGACGCCACTTGCAGTGCAATGCCCTGGGGCCTCGCTGGCCCCCCCCTGTAACCCTGTACAGGACACCTGGACCAGACGCCACATGTAGTGCAATGCCCTGGGGCCTCGCTGGCCCCCCTCTAACCCTGTACAGGACACCTGGCCATGACGCCATTTGCAGTGCAATGCCCTGGGGCCTCGCTGGCCCCCCTCTCACCCTGTACAGGACACCTGGACCTGACGCCACTTACAGTGCGATGCCCTGGGGCCTCCCTGCCCCCCCCCCCCCCCACCCACACCCTGTACATGACACCTGGCCCTGACGCCACTTGCAGTGCAATGCCCTGGGGCCTCGCTGCCCCCCCCCCCCTCTCACCCTGTATAGGACACCAGGACCTGACGCCACATGCAGTGCAATGCCCTGGTGTCTTGCTGTCCCCCCCCCCCCCCCCCCCCCCCCGCCATGACACCTGCACCTGACGCTACTTTCAGTGCAATGCCCTGGGGCCTCGCTGGCCCCCCCCCTCTCACCCTGTACATGACACCTGGACCTGACGCCACTTGCAGTGCAATGCCCTGGGGCCTCGTTGGCCCCCTCTCACCCTGTACAGGACACCTGGACCTCACGCCACTTGCAGTGCAATGCCCTGGGGCCTCTCTGCCCCCCCCCCCCCCCCTCTCACCCTGTATAGGACACCAGGACCTGACGCTACTTGCAGTGCAATGCCCTGGGGCCTCGCTGGCCTCCCCTCTCAACCTGTACAGGACACCTGGACCTGACACCACTTGCAGTGCAATGCCCTGGGGCCTCGCTGGCCCCGCCTCTAACCCTGTACAGGACACCTGGACCAGACGCCACTTGCAGTGCAATGCCCTGGGGCCTCGCTGGCCCACCGTCTCACCCTGTACAGGACACCTGGACCTGACGCCACACTCAGTGCAATGCCCTGGGATCTCGCTGGCCCCCCCTCTCATCCTGTACAAGACACCTAGACCTGACGCCACTTGCAATGCAATGCCCTGGGGCATCGCTGGCCCTCCCTCTCACCCTGTACAGGACACCTGTACCTGACGCCACTTGCAGTGCAATGCCCTGGGGCCTCGCTGGCCCCCCCTGTAACCCTGTACAGGACACCTGGACCAGACGCCACATGTAGTGCAATGCCCTGGGGCCTCGCTGGCCCCCCTCTAACCCTGTACAGGACACCTGGACCTGACGCCACTAGCAGTGCAATGCCCTGGGACCACGCTGCCCCCCCCCCCCCCCCCCCCTCTAACCTTGTACAGGACACCTGGACATGACGCCATCTGCAGTGCAATACCCTGGGGCCTCGCTGGCCCCCCGTCTCAACCAGTACAGGACACCTGGACCTGACGCCACTTGCAGTGCAATGCCCTGGGGCCACGCTGCCCCCCCCCCCCCCCCCCCTCTAACCTTGTACAGGACACCTGGACATGACGCCATCTGCAGTGCAATACCCTGGGGCCTCGCTGGCCCCCCGTCTCAACCAGTACAGGACACCTGGACCTGACGCCACTTGCAGTGCAATGCCCTGGGGTCTCGCTGGCACCCCCTCTCACCCTGTACAGGACACCTGGACCAGACGCCACTTGCAGTGCAATGCCCTGGGGTCTCGCTGGCCACACCTCTCACCCTGTACAGGACACCTGGACCTGACGCCACTTGCAGTGCAATGCGCTGGAGCCTCGCTGGCTCCCCCTCTCACCCTGTACAGGACACCTGGACCTGACGCCACTTGCAGTGCGATGCCCTGGGGCCTTGCTGCCGCCCCCCACCCACACCCTGCACATGACACCTGGCCCTGACGCCACTTGCAGTGCAATGCCCTGGGGCCTCGCTGCCCCCCCCCTCTCACCCTGTATAGGACACCAGGACCTCACGCCACTTGCAGTGCAATGCCCTGGTGTCTTGCTGTCCCCCCCCCCCCCTGCCATGACACCTGCACCTGACGCTACTTGCAGTTCAATGCCCTGGGGCCTCGCTGGCCCCCCCTCTCAACCTGTACAGGACACCTGGACCTGACACCACTTGCAGTGCAATACCCTGGGGCCTCGCTGGCACCCCCCCCCTCTCACCCTGTACAGGACACCTGGACCTGACGCCACTTGCAGTGCAATGCCCTGGGGCCTCGCTGCCCCCCCCCCCCCCCCCCTCTCACCCTGTATAGGACACCAGGACCTGACGCTACTTGCAGTGCAATGCCCTGGGACCTCCCTGGCCCCCCCCTCTCAACCTGTACAGGACACCTGGACCTGACGCCACTTGCAGTGCAATGCCCTGGGGCCTCGCTGGCCCCCCCTCTCAACCTGTACAGGACACCTGGACCTGACACCACTTGCAGTGCAATACCCTGGGGCCTCGCTGGCACCCCCCCCCCCCCCCCCCCTCTCACCCTGTACAGGACACCTGGACCTGACGCCACTTGCAGTGCAATGCCTTGGGCCCTTGCTGTCCCCCCCTCTCACCTTGTACAGGACACCTAGACCTGACGCCACTTGCAGTGCAATACCCTGGGGCCTCGCTGGCACCCCCCCCCCCCCCCCCTCTCACCCTGTATAGGACACCAGGACCTGACGCTACTTGCAGTGCAATGCCCTGGGACCTCCCTGGCCCCCCCCTCTCAACCTGTACAGGACACCTGGACCTGACGCTACTTGCAGTGCAATGCCCTGGGACCTCCCTGGCCCCCCCCTCTCAACCTGTACAGGACACCTGGACATGACGCCATTTGCAGTGCAATGCCCTGGGGCATTGCTGGCCCCCCCTCTCACCCCCGTACAGGACACCTGGACCTGACGCCACTAGCAGTGCAATGCCCTGGGACCACGCTGGTTCCCCCTCTCATCGTGTACAGGACACCTAGGATTGACACCACTTGCAGTGCAATGCCCTGGGGCCTCGCTGGGCCCCCCTCTCACCCTGTACAAGAAACCTGGACCTGACGCCACTTGCAATGCAATGCCCTGGGGCATCGCTGGCCCTCCCTCTCACCCTGTACAGGACACCTGTACCTGACGCCACTTGCAGTGCAATGCCCTGGGGCCTCCCTGGCCCCCCCTGTAACCCTGTACAGGACACCTGGACCAGACGCCACATGTAGTGCAATGCCCTGGGGCCCCGCTGGCCCCCCTCTAACCCTGTACAGGACACCTGGCCATGACGCCATTTGCAGTGCAATGCCCTGGGGCATTGCTGGCCCCCCCCCTCTCACCCCGCTGGACACCTGGACCTGACGCCAATTGCAGTGCAATGCCCTGGGGCCACGCTGCCCCCCCCCCCCCCCCACCCTCTAACCTTGTACAGGACACCTGGACATGACGCCATTTGCAGTGCAATACCCTGGGGCCTCGCTGGCCCCAACACGCGATCTAGTGT
>NW_026062394.1:0-5000 GCF_023897955.1 Schistocerca gregaria
ACACTAGATCGCGTGTTCCGTTGTTGAGCGGTTGTTCACGCTGGAGGTGAATCTGTGATGGCGACGATCGGTACAGCTATTAACCGGTTGTTTCAGCGGTACCCGCCACATCCACACACGTGACTAGGCCCATGTGGGTATGAAGCGATACGCGGCGGTGGCTTGGTGGGACTGTTCCCGGCCGGTGAAGGGGGGCCGCCCGGCGTGTTGGCCGCGCGCTGCGTGGGCGCACGCGCAACAGCCGGCTGGTGGGGGGGCGCCGAGTGGCAGGAGCGCCAGCCGACGGGCCCGGCAGGCGGCGCAGCTACGCTGCGGCGCACCCTGCACGCGGCGCCTGGCGGCCAAAGTTGGTTCAGCCGAGCCCGGTGCGAAGCGCGGTGGACATCTGCAGTGTGCTGGTCTGATTGAGGACTGTGTGCGTTGAGGATGCGCCGCCGCCTGGCACTCGGCGCCGCGACGCCGTCTGCTGCTCGGTCGCCCCAGCGGTTCTCGCAGGTGGTTTGTATCGCAGTTGTGCGGACGTGTTGGCGCGTGCGCTGTGCTGGGAGAGTTCGCTTCTGCACCCAAGTGGGGCTTTGCCCTTGTGTGGCGCTGGCGTTGGAGCTGCCGGTCACCATAGGTGGCGCGTGTTGTCTCCCGCCGGCAATGCCACGACAGCACGCTCCCGGGCCTCTGTCGGCAGCGGCAAGCTCAGTTGGGAGCAAGGGGTGTTCGCACTAAAACCGTCTACTCGCCTAACTCCGGGCGATTGCGCCTCTCTCGAAACCGACCAAGTACCTAGGACGGCGCTGCGCGCCGCCGGGACCTGAGAGGGTTTCGAGGTGTATCGTGCAGGGGAGCTCGGCCTCCTCCTGTTTGCAGAATAATTGAGCGGACGCTTGCGTGTTCGCGCGGGCCCCCGGGACACACTCCCGGGCGGCCGGCTGCTCAGCTCTAGTTGACGCAGCTCCCTGGTTGATCCTGCCAGTAGTCATATGCTTGTCTCAAAGATTAAGCCATGCATGTCTCAGTACAAGCCGCATTAAGGTGAAACCGCGAATGGCTCATTAAATCAGTTATGGTTCCTTAGATCGTACCCACGTTACTTGGATAACTGTGGTAATTCTAGAGCTAATACATGCAAACAGAGTCCCGACCAGAGATGGAAGGGACGCTTTTATTAGATCAAAACCAATCGGATTGGCTTGTCTGGTCCGTTTGCCTTGGTGACTCTGAATAACTTTGGGCTGATCGCACGGTCCTCGTACCGGCGACGCATCTTTCAAATGTCTGCCTTATCAACTGTCGATGGTAGGTTCTGCGCCTACCATGGTTGTAACGGGTAACGGGGAATCAGGGTTCGATTCCGGAGAGGGAGCCTGAGAAACGGCTACCACATCCAAGGAAGGCAGCAGGCGCGCAAATTACCCACTCCCGGCACGGGGGAGGTAGTGACGAAAAATAACGATACGGGACTCATCCGAGGCCCCGTAATCGGAATGAGTACACTTTAAATCCTTTAACGAGTATCTATTGGAGGGCAAGTCTGGTGCCAGCAGCCGCGGTAATTCCAGCTCCAATAGCGTATATTAAAGTTGTTGCGGTTAAAAAGCTCGTAGTTGGATTTGTGTCCCACGCTGTTGGTTCACCGCCCGTCGGTGTTTAACTGGCATGTATCGTGGGACGTCCTGCCGGTGGGGCGAGCCGAAGGGGTGCTTTCGCGTCCCGAGGCGGACCCCGTTTAAATCCTACCAGGGTGCTCTTTGTTGAGTGTCTCGGTGGGCCGGCACGTTTACTTTGAACAAATTAGAGTGCTTAAAGCAGGCAAGCCCGCCTGAATACTGTGTGCATGGAATAATGGAATAGGACCTCGGTTCTATTTTGTTGGTTTTCGGAACCCGAGGTAATGATTAATAGGGACAGGCGGGGGCATTCGTATTGCGACGTTAGAGGTGAAATTCTTGGATCGTCGCAAGACGAACAGAAGCGAAAGCATTTGCCAAGTATGTTTTCATTAATCAAGAACGAAAGTTAGAGGTTCGAAGGCGATCAGATACCGCCCTAGTTCTAACCATAAACGATGCCAGCCAGCGATCCGCCGCAGTTCCTCCGATGACTCGGCGGGCAGCCTCCGGGAAACCAAAGCTTTTGGGTTCCGGGGGAAGTATGGTTGCAAAGCTGAAACTTAAAGGAATTGACGGAAGGGCACCACCAGGAGTGGAGCCTGCGGCTTAATTTGACTCAACACGGGAAACCTCACCAGGCCCGGACACCGGAAGGATTGACAGATTGATAGCTCTTTCTTGATTCGGTGGGTGGTGGTGCATGGCCGTTCTTAGTTGGTGGAGCGATTTGTCTGGTTAATTCCGATAACGAACGAGACTCTAGCCTGCTAACTAGTCGCGTGACATCCTTCGTGCTGTCAGCGATTACTTTTCTTCTTAGAGGGACAGGCGGCTTCTAGCCGCACGAGATTGAGCAATAACAGGTCTGTGATGCCCTTAGATGTTCTGGGCCGCACGCGCGCTACACTGAAGGAATCAGCGTGTCTTCCTAGGCCGAAAGGTCGGGGTAACCCGCTGAACCTCCTTCGTGCTAGGGATTGGGGCTTGCAATTGTTCCCCATGAACGAGGAATTCCCAGTAAGCGCGAGTCATAAGCTCGCGTTGATTACGTCCCTGCCCTTTGTACACACCGCCCGTCGCTACTACCGATTGAATGATTTAGTGAGGTCTTCGGACTGGTACGCGGCATCGACTCTGTCGTTGCCGATGCTACCGGAAAGATGACCAAACTTGATCATTTAGAGGAAGTAAAAGTCGTAACAAGGTTTCCGTAGGTGAACCTGCGGAAGGATCATTACCGACTAGACTGCATGTCTTTCGATGTGCGTGTCGTGTCGCGCAACACGCTACCTGTACGGCAGTGGCCGTGCGCCGCGTGCGGAACCACGCGTGCCTCTCAAAACTAGCGGAAGTGTTGTTGTTGTTGTGTGGTACGAGCGCTGAAGCTCTGGAGCGGCTGGCCTGCGGTACCTGGCGCCTGGCGCCGGTTTTGAATGACGTTCGCCCGAGTGCCTGTCCGCTCCGGTGTGGAGCCGTACGACGCCCATCGGCTGTGAGGCCGTTGGACACAAAAAAAATAGTGGAACAGGGGCCGTCAGACGCCTCAGTCCCGCAAATGCTACTGTCTTGAAAGAGACAGTGGGAGACTGAAAAGGAAAAGATCACCCAGGACGGTGGATCACTCGGCTCGTGGGTCGATGAAGAACGCAGCAAATTGCGCGTCGACATGTGAACTGCAGGACACATGAACATCGACGTTTCGAACGCACATTGCGGTCCATGGATTCCGTTCCCGGGCCACGTCTGGCTGAGGGTCGGCTACGTATACTGAAGCGCGCGGCGTTTGTCCCGCTTCGGAGACGTGGGAGTGTCGTGGTCGCCTGTGTGGCCGGCCGCGTCTCCTTAAACGTGCGATGCGCGCCCGTCGCCTGGCGGTTCGCATACCGGTACTTTCTCGGTAGCGTGCACAGCCGGCTGGCGGTGTGGCGTGCGACACCTCGTACAACGACCTCAGAGCAGGCGAGACTACCCGCTGAATTTAAGCATATTACTAAGCGGAGGAAAAGAAACTAACAAGGATTCCCCCAGTAGCGGCGAGCGAACAGGGAAGAGTCCAGCACCGAACCCCGCAGGCTGCCGCCTGTCGTGGCATGTGGTGTTTGGGAGGGTCCACTACCCCGACGCCTCGCGCCGAGCCCAAGTCCAACTTGAATGAGGCCACGGCCCGTAGAGGGTGCCAGGCCCGTAGCGGCCGGTGCGAGCGTCGGCGGGACCTCTCCTTCGAGTCGGGTTGCTTGAGAGTGCAGCTCCAAGTGGGTGGTAAACTCCATCTGAGACTAAATATGACCACGAGACCGATAGCGAACAAGTACCGTGAGGGAAAGTTGAAAAGAACTTTGAAGAGAGAGTTCAAAAGTACGTGAAACCGTTCTGGGGTAAACGTGAGAAGTCCGAAAGGTCGAACGGGTGAGATTCACGCCCATCCGGCCACTGGCCCCCGCCCTCGGCAGATGGGGCCGGCCGCCCGCGCGGAGCAATCCGCGGCGGGGTCGTGTCCGGTTGCCTTTCCACTCGCCGCGGGGTGGGGCCGTTCCGGTGTGCGGTGGGCCGCACTTCTCCCCTAGTAGGACGTCGCGACCCGCTGGGTGCCGGCCTACGGCCCGGGTGCGCAGCCTGTCCTTCCGCGGGCCTCGGTTCGCGTCTGTTGGGCAGAGCCCCGGTGTCCTGGCTGGCTGCTCGGCGGTATATCTGGAGGAGTCGATTCGCCCCTTTGGGCGCTCGGGCTCCCGGCAAGCGCGCGCGGTTCTTCCCGGATGACGGACCTACCTGGCCCGGCCCCGGACCCGCGCCGCTGTTGGCTCGGGATGCTCTCGGGCGGAATAATCGCTCCCGTCAGCGGCGCTTCAGCTTTGGACAATTTCACGACCCGTCTTGAAACACGGACCAAGGAGTCTAACATGTGCGCGAGTCATTGGGCTGTACGAAACCTAAAGGCGTAATGAAAGTGAAGGTCTCGCCTTGCGCGGGCCGAGGGAGGATGGGGCTTCCCCGCCCTTCACGGGGCGGCGGCCTCCGCACTCCCGGGGCGTCTCGTCCTCATTGCGAGGTGAGGCGCACCTAGAGCGTACACGTTGGGACCCGAAAGATGGTGAACTATGCCTGGCCAGGACGAAGTCAGGGGAAACCCTGATGGAGGTCCGTAGCGATTCTGACGTGCAAATCGATCGTCGGAGCTGGGTATAGGGGCGAAAGACTAATCGAACCATCTAGTAGCTGGTTCCCTCCGAAGTTTCCCTCAGGATAGCTGGTGCTCGTACGAGTCTCATCCGGTAAAGCGAATGATTAGAGGCCTTGGGGCCGAAACGACCTCAACCTATTCTCAAACTTTAAATGGGTGAGATCTCCGGCTTGCTTGATATGCTGAAGCCGCGAGCAAACGACTCGGATCGGAGTGCC
>NW_026062394.1:10000-12500 GCF_023897955.1 Schistocerca gregaria
TTAACCTAACTCAAGTTGTCCCTTAACCTAACTCAAGTTGTCCCTTAACCTAACTCAAGTTGTCCCTTAACCTAACTCAAGTTGTCCCTTAACCTAACTCAAGTTGTCCCTTAACCTAACTCAAGTTGTCCCTTAACCTAACTCAAGTTGTCCCTTAACCTAACTCAAGTTGTCCCTTAACCTAACTCAAGTTGTCCCTTAACCTAACTCAAGTTGTCCCTTAACCTAACTCAAGTTGTCCCTTAACCTAACTCAAGTTGTCCCTTAACCTAACTCAAGTTGTCCCTTAACCTAACTCAAGTTGTCCCTTAACCTAACTCAAGTTGTCCCTTAACCTAACTCAAGTTGTCCCTTAACCTAACTCAAGTTGTCCCTTAACCTAACTCAAGTTGTCCCTTAACCTAACTCAAGTTGTCCCTTAACCTAACTCAAGTTGTCCCTTAACCTAACTCAAGTTGTCCCTTAACCTAACTCAAGTTGTCCCTTAACCTAACCCACGTTGTCCCTTAACCTAACCCACGTTGTCCCTTAACCTAACCCACGTTGTCCCTTAACCTAACCCACGTTGTCCCTTAACCTAACCCACGTTGTCCCTTAACCTAACCCACGTTGTCCCTTAACCTAACCCACGTTGTCCCTTAACCTAACCCACGTTGTCCCTTAACCTAACCCACGTTGTCCCTTAACCTAACCCACGTTGTCCCTTAACCTAACCCACGTTGTCCCTTAACCTAACCCACGTTGTCCCTTAACCTAACCCACGTTGTCCCTTAACCTAACCCACGTTGTCCCTTAACCTAACCCACGTTGTCCCTTAACCTAACCCACGTTGTCCCTTAACCTAACCCACGTTGTCCCTTTGCCTAACATAGTTCACTGCTCGGAATCTCTGGTGTCGTTGTTATCCTCATGTAGATGTCTTGCGAGTGTTGCTTACTTTCCACATATTCCCGCTATCCACTGTCAATTGTACTGCAATAGGACTATATCGGCCCCCCCCCCCTCTGTCCCCCTCTTTGTGTCTCTGTCCTCTCAAGCTGGTCGGTCTGGCGTGTGAGTGTTAAATGAGCCTCGCAGCTGTTCAGTTGCATTCAGATGTCGACGCCCTCAGTGTACGTCGTGGTATGGTCTGTGTCCATTGTCCGCTGATGTCGTACGCGTAACCCACACGCTGTACCGATCATCGGTAGTTACGTACAGAGTGAAGTAGTGTGATACGTGTGACTGTACGCTGGCTGTGCCCAACGGTGTCGAATCTCAATTTCCATATGTTGTGCTCGATGCTACTTGTCTCGTCTCCCAATAACAGCTAGGTTGCACTGTGGTACGCCGTAGAGGCGTGTGGGAGGAACGTACGAACGCATTGTATGTCACCCTGGGTCGCTGGGGGTGGTGGTGCGGTGAGTCAGGTCAGGTCAGGTCAGGTCAGGTCAGCGTGAGCCGTCTGATGTAGTGACGCGTGTATTCCGACTTTGTCGTATTGCCTCACACAAAGTGCTACCCTGGTGGACCGCGTTCCATATCTGGGACATGCCGCAGATGCCGGTTGACAGTGGATCGCGGAAGGGACATCGCATACTTGCGCGGGCCACCTTCCACGTGTTCTCTTCTGCACATGTCGCAGTGTGTATGTGGTCTGATGTAGCGTGTCGTGACACATGACATCCTGGCATGCAAGAATTGTTGAATTCGCAAATGTAGGTGGACATCTACGTTTACTGCCCAAGATACGCAAATGAACTGGAAATCCGTTGTTGAGCGGTTGTTCACGCTGGAGGTGAATCTGTGATGGCGACGATCGGTACAGCTATTAACCGGTTGTTTCAGCGGTACCCGCCACATCCACACACGTGACTAGGCCCATGTGGGTATGAAGCGATACGCGGCGGTGGCTTGGTGGGACTGTTCCCGGCCGGTGAAGGGGGGCCGCCCGGCGTGTTGGCCGCGCGCTGCGTGGGCGCACGCGCAACAGCCGGCTGGTGGGGGGCGCCGAGTGGCAGGAGCGCCAGCCGACGGGCCCGGCAGGCGGCGCAGCTACGCTGCGGCGCACCCTGCACGCGGCGCCTGGCGGCCAAAGTTGGTTCAGCCGAGCCCGGTGCGAAGCGCGGTGGACATCTGCAGTGTGCTGGTCTGATTGAGGACTGTGTGCGTTGAGGATGCGCCGCCGCCTGGCACTCGGCGCCGCGACGCCGTCTGCTGCTCGGTCGCCCCAGCGGTTCTCGCAGGTGGTTTGTATCGCAGTTGTGCGGACGTGTTGGCGCGTGCGCTGTGCTGGGAGAGTTCGCTTCTGCACCCAAGTGGGGCTTTGCCCTTGTGTGGCGCTGGCGTTGGAGCTGCCGGTCACCATAGGTGGCGCGTGTTGTCTCCCGCCGGCAATGCCACGACAGCACGCTCCCGGGCCTCTGTCGGCAGCGGCAAGCTCAGTTGGGAGCAAGGGTGTTCGCACTAAAACCGTCTACTCGCCTAACTCCGGGCGATTGCGCCTCTCTCGAAACCGACC
>NW_026062394.1:17500-20000 GCF_023897955.1 Schistocerca gregaria
TCCGGGAGAGGGCCACGTGGAGGTGTCGCGCCGGTTCGTACCCATATCCGCAGCAGGTCTCCAAGGTGAAGAGCCTCTAGTCGATAGAATAATGTAGGTAAGGGAAGTCGGCAAATTGGATCCGTAACTTCGGGATAAGGATTGGCTCTGAGGATCGGGGCGTGTCGGGCTTGGTCGGGAAGTGGGTCAGCGCTAACGTGCCGGGCCTGGGCGAGGTGAGTGCCGTAGGGGTGCCGGTAAGTGCGGGCGTTTAGCGCGGGCGTGGTCTGCTCTCGCCGTTGGTTGGCCTCGTGCTGGCCGGCGGTGCAGGATGCGCGCGCCTGCGCGGCGTTCGCGCCCCGGTGCTTCAACCTGCGTGCAGGATCCGAGCTCGGTCCCGTGCCTTGGCCTCCCACGGATCTTCCTTGCTGCGAGGCCGCGTCCGCCTTAGCGTGCTCCTCCGGGGGCGCGCGGGTGCGCGGATTCTCTTCGGCCGCCATTCAACGATCAACTCAGAACTGGCACGGACTGGGGGAATCCGACTGTCTAATTAAAACAAAGCATTGCGATGGCCCTAGCGGGTGTTGACGCCCTGTGATTTCCACTACATTGGACTTCATTCGGGCGCCGTCCAGGTCTCCTGGTTTTAACCCATCGGGTACACCCGCACAGCAACCGCTTAACGGAGGGGCATAGGTGCGACCGAGACTGGTGGTTCTAACCTTTCTCACTGCACCTGGGACTCGTGTCCTGTGGCTAATGTTTCCGTGGCGGCCGCCCGGTAGGGTTTGTTGTGCGTTTGGCGAACGGCCCACTTTCATATATCAGTGCCGGCAGCCTGCGCCTTCATTATTTTGGCGGCCGCCGGGTGTCGTCCCCGGTGACTAATCCCACGCTAGGTTGGCGGTATTGCACTCGCTCCGCGTCCCTAGTGTCCCTGCCGCCTGGGGTTCGGGCGCAATGCGAAAGTCATCCCACAGGTCCGGCTGGGTAAGCGATCTGGCGGTTCTCGTCGGTGACCACCCTGCTGTGGGTCGGTGCGCTCACGTCTACCCGTTAACTGGGGTTTCCAGGTCTCGGGGCGCGTGGTTGGTGCTCGTTGGTAATTTCCATGTTGCGTGGGGAGAACCTCGTTCAGTATCCAGCCTCCGTCCAAAAGCGATTCCTGCCCAGTGCTCTTTGAATGTCAACGTTGAAGAAATTCAAGCAAAGCGCGGGTAAACGGCGTGAGTTAACTATGACTTCTCTTAATATAGCCAAATGCCTCGTCATCTAATTAGTGACGCGCATGAATGGATTAACGAGATTCCCGCTGTCCCTATGCCTCGTCATCTAATAAGTGACGCGCATGAATGGATTAACGAGATTCCCGCTGTCCCTATCTACTATCTTACGAAGGCCGTTATGCTGTCTAACCAGTGGTGGAGTCCACCTATACTGGTAGAAGACGGGCGGCTAAATGTCCGATCTCTCAACCTCCCCGTGGTGTAAGATGCGAGTAGCCGGGCAACCGGTGAAACCAATGAGAGAAGGGCGACTCCCGTGCAGGGCGCAAGCTCGGATGCGGTGGGACTGGGCAACTGGCCCCTCCAAACCGGGCTCTGCAGCCTTGCTCGCCGTGAGCGATAAGGTGTCGGACTCCGGTCTAGTATCCTTGCTCACTGGCGAATGGCACTTACAAGTTATAGCGGCGCTTGCTGTGCTTCGGCCCTTGGCCGGGGTGCGGCGGGCGCCGCTTTTACTAAGGCGGCGCTTGCTGTGCCTCGGCTTCGGCCGGGCTGCGGCGTGGTGCGGCTCCATGCGATGGTGGCGTCTGCTGTGTCCTGTCGACCCTAAGGAAGATCGATGGCAGTCACACCAAGGACTGGCAAGAGTCAGCTGAGCTCCTCATGAGTACCTTATTGCCCGACGATAGTAGCGAAGATGAGGACGAGGAACAGGGGAATTTGAGGCGACAACTCCATGAGCTGTATGCCGATGAGACGCCTGTTGCTCCGTTCACTGAACGTGAAGTTACCGCCGCAATTCTTGAATTGCGCCGTAAAAAGGCGACGGGCCATGATGGACTCGCTGCCGAGGTTCTCCAAGCCCTGTGCGCGGAGATCTGCCCTTACCTGACTAACCTCTACAATGAGTGCTTACGTCAGGGACGGGTACCAGAATCGTGGAAGTTGGCCGAAGTGGTCATTCTGAGAAAGGGTGAGGACAAGGATCCGGAAGTGCCGAAATCATACCGACCCATCTGTCTCTTGAACTCCATGGCTAAGCTCCAGGAGAAGCTCCTATGCCTTCGGCTAGAGCAACACCGGGAACTTAGGGGACGCAGTCCCGACCAATATGGATTCAGGAGGGGTCTGTGTACAGAAGATGCTATAAACAAGGCAATGTTGTTGGTGGACACATCTACAGCCAAGTACGTTGCGGGGATAATGGTTGACATCGCTGGGGCTTTCGACAACCTATGGTGGCCGGCACTGTTCGACAGCCTAAGGAAGTTGGAATGTCCTGGGCCCCTGTACCG
>NW_026062394.1:25000-40000 GCF_023897955.1 Schistocerca gregaria
CTGTGGCTGTACCAGATTATCGCTTAACCTAACTGTGGCTGTACCAGATTATCGCTTAACCTAACTGTGGCTGTACCAGATTATCGCTTAACCTAACTGTGGCTGTACCAGATTATCGCTTAACCTAACTGTGGCTGTACCAGATTATCGCTTAACCTAACTGTGGCTGTACCAGATTATCGCTTAACCTAACTGTGGCTGTACCAGATCATCGCTTAACCTAACTGTGGCTGTACCAGATCATCGCTTAACCTAACTGTGGCTGTACCAGATTATCGCTTAACCTAACTCAATTTGTCCCTTAACCTAACTCAAGTTGTCCCTTAACCTAACTCAAGTTGTCCCTTAACCTAACTCAAGTTGTCCCTTAACCTAACTCAAGTTGTCCCTTAACCTAACTCAAGTTGTCCCTTAACCTAACTCAAGTTGTCCCTTAACCTAACTCAAGTTGTCCCTTAACCTAACTCAAGTTGTCCCTTAACCTAACTCAAGTTGTCCCTTAACCTAACTCAAGTTGTCCCTTAACCTAACTCAAGTTGTCCCTTAACCTAACTCAAGTTGTCCCTTAACCTAACTCAAGTTGTCCCTTAACCTAACTCAAGTTGTCCCTTAACCTAACTCAAGTTGTCCCTTAACCTAACTCAAGTTGTCCCTTAACCTAACTCAAGTTGTCCCTTAACCTAACTCAAGTTGTCCCTTAACCTAACCCACGTTGTCCCTTAACCTAACCCACGTTGTCCCTTAACCTAACCCACGTTGTCCCTTAACCTAACCCACGTTGTCCCTTAACCTAACCCACGTTGTCCCTTAACCTAACCCACGTTGTCCCTTAACCTAACCCACGTTGTCCCTTAACCTAACCCACGTTGTCCCTTAACCTAACCCACGTTGTCCCTTAACCTAACCCACGTTGTCCCTTAACCTAACCCACGTTGTCCCTTAACCTAACCCACGTTGTCCCTTAACCTAACCCACGTTGTCCCTTAACCTAACCCACGTTGTCCCTTAACCTAACCCACGTTGTCCCTTTGCCTAACATAGTTCACTGCTCGGAATCTCTGGTGTCGTTGTTATCCTCATGTAGATGTCTTGCGAGTGTTGCTTACTTTCCACATATTCCCGCTATCCACTGTCAATTGTACTGCAATAGGACTATATCGGCCCCCCCCCCCTCTGTCCCCCTCTTTGTGTCTCTGTCCTCTCAAGCTGGTCGGTCTGGCGTGTGAGTGTTAAATGAGCCTCGCAGCTGTTCAGTTGCATTCAGATGTCGACGCCCTCAGTGTACGTCGTGGTATGGTCTGTGTCCATTGTCCGCTGATGTCGTACGCGTAACCCACACGCTGTACCGATCATCGGTAGTTACGTACAGAGTGAAGTAGTGTGATACGTGTGACTGTACGCTGGCTGTGCCCAACGGTGTCGAATCTCAATTTCCATATGTTGTGCTCGATGCTACTTGTCTCGTCTCCCAATAACAGCTAGGTTGCACTGTGGTACGCCGTAGAGGCGTGTGGGAGGAACGTACGAACGCATTGTATGTCACCCTGGGTCGCTGGGGGTGGTGGTGCGGTGAGTCAGGTCAGGTCAGGTCAGGTCAGGTCAGCGTGAGCCGTCTGATGTAGTGACGCGTGTATTCCGACTTTGTCGTATTGCCTCACACAAAGTGCTACCCTGGTGGACCGCGTTCCATATCTGGGACATGCCGCAGATGCCGGTTGACAGTGGATCGCGGAAGGGACATCGCATACTTGCGCGGGCCACCTTCCACGTGTTCTCTTCTGCACATGTCGCAGTGTGTATGTGGTCTGATGTAGCGTGTCGTGACACATGACATCCTGGCATGCAAGAATTGTTGAATTCGCAAATGTAGGTGGACATCTACGTTTACTGCCCAAGATACGCAAATGAACTGGAAATCCGTTGTTGAGCGGTTGTTCACGCTGGAGGTGAATCTGTGATGGCGACGATCGGTACAGCTATTAACCGGTTGTTTCAGCGGTACCCGCCACATCCACACACGTGACTAGGCCCATGTGGGTATGAAGCGATACGCGGCGGTGGCTTGGTGGGACTGTTCCCGGCCGGTGAAGGGGGGCCGCCCGGCGTGTTGGCCGCGCGCTGCGTGGGCGCACGCGCAACAGCCGGCTGGTGGGGGGCGCCGAGTGGCAGGAGCGCCAGCCGACGGGCCCGGCAGGCGGCGCAGCTACGCTGCGGCGCACCCTGCACGCGGCGCCTGGCGGCCAAAGTTGGTTCAGCCGAGCCCGGTGCGAAGCGCGGTGGACATCTGCAGTGTGCTGGTCTGATTGAGGACTGTGTGCGTTGAGGATGCGCCGCCGCCTGGCACTCGGCGCCGCGACGCCGTCTGCTGCTCGGTCGCCCCAGCGGTTCTCGCAGGTGGTTTGTATCGCAGTTGTGCGGACGTGTTGGCGCGTGCGCTGTGCTGGGAGAGTTCGCTTCTGCACCCAAGTGGGGCTTTGCCCTTGTGTGGCGCTGGCGTTGGAGCTGCCGGTCACCATAGGTGGCGCGTGTTGTCTCCCGCCGGCAATGCCACGACAGCACGCTCCCGGGCCTCTGTCGGCAGCGGCAAGCTCAGTTGGGAGCAAGGGTGTTCGCACTAAAACCGTCTACTCGCCTAACTCCGGGCGATTGCGCCTCTCTCGAAACCGACCAAGTACCTAGGACGGCGCTGCGCGCCGCCGGGACCTGAGAGGGTTTCGAGGTGTATCGTGCAGGGGAGCTCGGCCTCCTCCTGTTTGCAGAATAATTGAGCGGACGCTTGCGTGTTCGCGCGGGCCCCCGGGACACACTCCCGGGCGGCCGGCTGCTCAGCTCTAGTTGACGCAGCTCCCTGGTTGATCCTGCCAGTAGTCATATGCTTGTCTCAAAGATTAAGCCATGCATGTCTCAGTACAAGCCGCATTAAGGTGAAACCGCGAATGGCTCATTAAATCAGTTATGGTTCCTTAGATCGTACCCACGTTACTTGGATAACTGTGGTAATTCTAGAGCTAATACATGCAAACAGAGTCCCGACCAGAGATGGAAGGGACGCTTTTATTAGATCAAAACCAATCGGATTGGCTTGTCTGGTCCATTTGCCTTGGTGACTCTGAATAACTTTGGGCTGATCGCACGGTCCTCGTACCGGCGACGCATCTTTCAAATGTCTGCCTTATCAACTGTCGATGGTAGGTTCTGCGCCTACCATGGTTGTAACGGGTAACGGGGAATCAGGGTTCGATTCCGGAGAGGGAGCCTGAGAAACGGCTACCACATCCAAGGAAGGCAGCAGGCGCGCAAATTACCCACTCCCGGCACGGGGAGGTAGTGACGAAAAATAACGATACGGGACTCATCCGAGGCCCCGTAATCGGAATGAGTACACTTTAAATCCTTTAACGAGTATCTATTGGAGGGCAAGTCTGGTGCCAGCAGCCGCGGTAATTCCAGCTCCAATAGCGTATATTAAAGTTGTTGCGGTTAAAAAGCTCGTAGTTGGATTTGTGTCCCACGCTGTTGGTTCACCGCCCGTCGGTGTTTAACTGGCATGTATCGTGGGACGTCCTGCCGGTGGGGCGAGCCGAAGGGGTGCTTTCGCGTCCCGAGGCGGACCCCGTTTAAATCCTACCAGGGTGCTCTTTGTTGAGTGTCTCGGTGGGCCGGCACGTTTACTTTGAACAAATTAGAGTGCTTAAAGCAGGCAAGCCCGCCTGAATACTGTGTGCATGGAATAATGGAATAGGACCTCGGTTCTATTTTGTTGGTTTTCGGAACCCGAGGTAATGATTAATAGGGACAGGCGGGGGCATTCGTATTGCGACGTTAGAGGTGAAATTCTTGGATCGTCGCAAGACGAACAGAAGCGAAAGCATTTGCCAAGTATGTTTTCATTAATCAAGAACGAAAGTTAGAGGTTCGAAGGCGATCAGATACCGCCCTAGTTCTAACCATAAACGATGCCAGCCAGCGATCCGCCGCAGTTCCTCCGATGACTCGGCGGGCAGCCTCCGGGAAACCAAAGCTTTTGGGTTCCGGGGGAAGTATGGTTGCAAAGCTGAAACTTAAAGGAATTGACGGAAGGGCACCACCAGGAGTGGAGCCTGCGGCTTAATTTGACTCAACACGGGAAACCTCACCAGGCCCGGACACCGGAAGGATTGACAGATTGATAGCTCTTTCTTGATTCGGTGGGTGGTGGTGCATGGCCGTTCTTAGTTGGTGGAGCGATTTGTCTGGTTAATTCCGATAACGAACGAGACTCTAGCCTGCTAACTAGTCGCGTGACATCCTTCGTGCTGTCAGCGATTACTTTTCTTCTTAGAGGGACAGGCGGCTTCTAGCCGCACGAGATTGAGCAATAACAGGTCTGTGATGCCCTTAGATGTTCTGGGCCGCACGCGCGCTACACTGAAGGAATCAGCGTGTCTTCCTAGGCCGAAAGGTCGGGGTAACCCGCTGAACCTCCTTCGTGCTAGGGATTGGGGCTTGCAATTGTTCCCCATGAACGAGGAATTCCCAGTAAGCGCGAGTCATAAGCTCGCGTTGATTACGTCCCTGCCCTTTGTACACACCGCCCGTCGCTACTACCGATTGAATGATTTAGTGAGGTCTTCGGACTGGTACGCGGCATCGACTCTGTCGCTGCCGATGCTACCGGAAAGATGACCAAACTTGATCATTTAGAGGAAGTAAAAGTCGTAACAAGGTTTCCGTAGGTGAACCTGCGGAAGGATCATTACCGACTAGACTGCATGTCTTTCGATGTGCGTGTCGTGTCGCGCAACACGCTACCTGTACGGCAGTGGCCGTGCGCCGCGTGCGGAACCACGCGTGCCTCTCAAAACTAGCGGAAGTGTTGTTGTTGTTGTGTGGTACGAGCGCTGAAGCTCTGGAGCGGCTGGCCTGCGGTACCTGGCGCCTGGCGCCGGTTTTGAATGACGTTCGCCCGAGTGCCTGTCCGCTCCGGTGTGGAGCCGTACGACGCCCATCGGCTGTGAGGCCGTTGGACACAAAAAAAATAGTGGAACAGGGGCCGTCAGACGCCTCAGTCCCGCAAATGCTACTGTCTTGAAAGAGACAGTGGGAGACTGAAAAGGAAAAGATCACCCAGGACGGTGGATCACTCGGCTCGTGGGTCGATGAAGAACGCAGCAAATTGCGCGTCGACATGTGAACTGCAGGACACATGAACATCGACGTTTCGAACGCACATTGCGGTCCATGGATTCCGTTCCCGGGCCACGTCTGGCTGAGGGTCGGCTACGTATACTGAAGCGCGCGGCGTTTGTCCCGCTTCGGAGACGTGGGAGTGTCGTGGTCGCCTGTGTGGCCGGCCGCGTCTCCTTAAACGTGCGATGCGCGCCCGTCGCCTGGCGGTTCGCATACCGGTACTTTCTCGGTAGCGTGCACAGCCGGCTGGCGGTGTGGCGTGCGACACCTCGTACAACGACCTCAGAGCAGGCGAGACTACCCGCTGAATTTAAGCATATTACTAAGCGGAGGAAAAGAAACTAACAAGGATTCCCCCAGTAGCGGCGAGCGAACAGGGAAGAGTCCAGCACCGAACCCCGCAGGCTGCCGCCTGTCGTGGCATGTGGTGTTTGGGAGGGTCCACTACCCCGACGCCTCGCGCCGAGCCCAAGTCCAACTTGAATGAGGCCACGGCCCGTAGAGGGTGCCAGGCCCGTAGCGGCCGGTGCGAGCGTCGGCGGGACCTCTCCTTCGAGTCGGGTTGCTTGAGAGTGCAGCTCCAAGTGGGTGGTAAACTCCATCTGAGACTAAATATGACCACGAGACCGATAGCGAACAAGTACCGTGAGGGAAAGTTGAAAAGAACTTTGAAGAGAGAGTTCAAAAGTACGTGAAACCGTTCTGGGGTAAACGTGAGAAGTCCGAAAGGTCGAACGGGTGAGATTCACGCCCATCCGGCCACTGGCCCCCGCCCTCGGCAGATGGGGCCGGCCGCCCGCGCGGAGCAATCCGCGGCGGGGTCGTGTCCGGTTGCCTTTCCACTCGCCGCGGGGTGGGGCCGTTCCGGTGTGCGGTGGGCCGCACTTCTCCCCTAGTAGGACGTCGCGACCCGCTGGGTGCCGGCCTACGGCCCGGGTGCGCAGCCTGTCCTTCCGCGGGCCTCGGTTCGCGTCTGTTGGGCAGAGCCCCGGTGTCCTGGCTGGCTGCTCGGCGGTATATCTGGAGGAGTCGATTCGCCCCTTTGGGCGCTCGGGCTCCCGGCAAGCGCGCGCGGTTCTTCCCGGATGACGGACCTACCTGGCCCGGCCCCGGACCCGCGCCGCTGTTGGCTCGGGATGCTCTCGGGCGGAATAATCGCTCCCGTCAGCGGCGCTTCAGCTTTGGACAATTTCACGACCCGTCTTGAAACACGGACCAAGGAGTCTAACATGTGCGCGAGTCATTGGGCTGTACGAAACCTAAAGGCGTAATGAAAGTGAAGGTCTCGCCTTGCGCGGGCCGAGGGAGGATGGGGCTTCCCCGCCCTTCACGGGGCGGCGGCCTCCGCACTCCCGGGGCGTCTCGTCCTCATTGCGAGGTGAGGCGCACCTAGAGCGTACACGTTGGGACCCGAAAGATGGTGAACTATGCCTGGCCAGGACGAAGTCAGGGGAAACCCTGATGGAGGTCCGTAGCGATTCTGACGTGCAAATCGATCGTCGGAGCTGGGTATAGGGGCGAAAGACTAATCGAACCATCTAGTAGCTGGTTCCCTCCGAAGTTTCCCTCAGGATAGCTGGTGCTCGTACGAGTCTCATCCGGTAAAGCGAATGATTAGAGGCCTTGGGGCCGAAACGACCTCAACCTATTCTCAAACTTTAAATGGGTGAGATCTCCGGCTTGCTTGATATGCTGAAGCCGCGAGCAAACGACTCGGATCGGAGTGCCAAGTGGGCCACTTTTGGTAAGCAGAACTGGCGCTGTGGGATGAACCAAACGCCGAGTTAAGGCGCCCGAATCGACGCTCATGGGAAACCATGAAAGGCGTTGGTTGCTTAAGACAGCAGGACGGTGGCCATGGAAGTCGGAATCCGCTAAGGAGTGTGTAACAACTCACCTGCCGAAGCAACTAGCCCTGAAAATGGATGGCGCTGAAGCGTCGTGCCTATACTCGGCCGTCAGTCTGGCAGTCATGGCCGGTCCTCGCGGCCGGCCGCGAAGCCCTGACGAGTAGGAGGGTCGCGGCGGTGGGCGCAGAAGGGTCTGGGCGTGAGCCTGCCTGGAGCCGCCGTCGGTGCAGATCTTGGTGGTAGTAGCAAATACTCCAGCGAGGCCCTGGAGGGCTGACGCGGAGAAGGGTTTCGTGTGAACAGCCGTTGCACACGAGTCAGTCGATCCTAAGCCCTAGGAGAAATCCGATGTTGATGGGGGCCGTCATAGCATGATGCACTTTGTGCTGGCCCCCGTTGGGCGAAAGGGAATCCGGTTCCTATTCCGGAACCCGGCAGCGGAACCGATATAAGTCGGGCC
Organism: Schistocerca gregaria; assembly: GCF_023897955.1. NCBI lineage: Eukaryota > Metazoa > Arthropoda > Insecta > Orthoptera > Acrididae > Schistocerca > Schistocerca gregaria. The sequence continues at coordinate 32,480 of NW_026062394.1, forward strand.
CCTCTTTTAGAGATGCTCGTCGGGGTAACCCAAAAGGACCCGGAGACGCCGTCGGGAGATCGGGGAAGAGTTTTCTTTTCTGCATGAGCGTTCGAGTTCCCTGGAATCCTCTAGCAGGGAGATAGGGTTTGGAACGCGAAGAGCACCGCAGTTGCGGCGGTGTCCCGATCTTCCCCTCGGACCTTGAAAATCCGGGAGAGGGCCACGTGGAGGTGTCGCGCCGGTTCGTACCCATATCCGCAGCAGGTCTCCAAGGTGAAGAGCCTCTAGTCGATAGAATAATGTAGGTAAGGGAAGTCGGCAAATTGGATCCGTAACTTCGGGATAAGGATTGGCTCTGAGGATCGGGGCGTGTCGGGCTTGGTCGGGAAGTGGGTCAGCGCTAACGTGCCGGGCCTGGGCGAGGTGAGTGCCGTAGGGGTGCCGGTAAGTGCGGGCGTTTAGCGCGGGCGTGGTCTGCTCTCGCCGTTGGTTGGCCTCGTGCTGGCCGGCGGTGCAGGATGCGCGCGCCTGCGCGGCGTTCGCGCCCCGGTGCTTCAACCTGCGTGCAGGATCCGAGCTCGGTCCCGTGCCTTGGCCTCCCACGGATCTTCCTTGCTGCGAGGCCGCGTCCGCCTTAGCGTGCTCCTCCGGGGGCGCGCGGGTGCGCGGATTCTCTTCGGCCGCCATTCAACGATCAACTCAGAACTGGCACGGACTGGGGGAATCCGACTGTCTAATTAAAACAAAGCATTGCGATGGCCCTAGCGGGTGTTGACGCAATGTGATTTCTGCCCAGTGCTCTGAATGTCAACGTGAAGAAATTCAAGCAAGCGCGGGTAAACGGCGGGAGTAACTATGACTCTCTTAAGGTAGCCAAATGCCTCGTCATCTAATTAGTGACGCGCATGAATGGATTAACGAGATTCCCGCTGTCCCTATCTACTATCTTACGAAGGCCGTTATGCTGTCTAACCAGTGGTGGAGTCCACCTATACTGGTAGAAGACGGGCGGCTAAATGTCCGATCTCTCAACCTCCCCGTGGTGTAAGATGCGAGTAGCCGGGCAACCGGTGAAACCAATGAGAGAAGGGCGACTCCCGTGCAGGGCGCAAGCTCGGATGCGGTGGGACTGGGCAACTGGCCCCTCCAAACCGGGCTCTGCAGCCTTGCTCGCCGTGAGCGATAAGGTGTCGGACTCCGGTCTAGTATCCTTGCTCACTGGCGAATGGCACTTACAAGTTATAGCGGCGCTTGCTGTGCTTCGGCCCTTGGCCGGGGTGCGGCGGGCGCCGCTTTTACTAAGGCGGCGCTTGCTGTGCCTCGGCTTCGGCCGGGCTGCGGCGTGGTGCGGCTCCATGCGATGGTGGCGTCTGCTGTGTCTCGGCTTCGGCTCGGATGCGGCGGGCGCCGCTTTTGCTGGGGCGGCGCCCGCTGCGCCCTGGCCCTGGCTGGGGTGCGGCGGGCGCCGCTTTTGCGTTAAAGTCATTTCACGCTCTCTGAGAGGATGTGTTTCCGTCTCTGCCTGTGCGCGCTACGGAACTCACTCCCCACAGCAGGAGCAAGGCGTTATCGCGGTTGACTTATCGGCCGTGGAATGCTGAGCTCCATGACACAAGTGCCACGGGAGGTATACTCCCCACAAGGAGACGTCTGCACGAGGCGGTTGGATCGAACATCGACCCTTTCCGGCCGAGTGCGCGTCTCCCACTACTGCGAGCGCTTGTAGGTGTCGGACTCTTAAGTCTAGTATCCAAGCTCGTACGTAGTGCGTGCGCGTGCAGCGGAGTGTGTCGACGTGAGTTGGCGCGCTACTGCTGGACTTGTGCGCACGGCGGTGCGCTTCGCGCGGCTCGCTGGCGGCGGGTCCTGCTGTGGCCCCGGCCTCGCGCGTGAACGCCCGGCGCTAGCCGGGCGCGGCGCGGTTGGCCGGGGTAGTGGCGGGTCTTGGCTGCCGGTCGGGCTGTGCGCTTGCGCGCTGCCGTGTCGGCTGCGCTGCGCGGGGCCGGGTGCGGCCGGGCGATGCGCGCGCTGCTGGCTGGCGCTGGGCGGGCGGTCGGCCTCTGGCTGACAGCCCGCTCTCGCGGCTACGCTGGCGGCGGGCGCGGGCCCGGCTGCGCCCGGCTCCGCCGGCCGCGCCCGGACAACTTAGCGGCGCCGCCCGGCCACATGTTATGTTGGTTGTGGTTGGCGTGTGCGGTTGGCGCACAAAGCACAGTGGGGAGTAGGGCGGTCATCGTTCCTGCGGAAACCAAGGCTCTCACTTTTGAGGGCCAAAGCGGAAGCAGGCCGATGTCCACGCGCGGGGAAGGGCGCTGACTGCGAAGCGCCCTCTGACTTTCAGAGGATGCAACGCGGGCGGCGACCCGGCCTCGCTCGGAGGATTCCTTGGTGTATAACTGCGGAGTGGAGGCCGGCATCGGCCTTCGCAACGTGGAAGTCACCGGGAGCTGCCCCCAGGAGGATGCTCCTGAGTGGTCTAAGACCACGACCACAGGGACGAAGGCTAATACAGCCGACGTACGGGCCTGGCAAACCCGGGGTGCCCGAGCCCGGTGCTGGCAAGCGCTACCAGCGCCGTCCGTAATCTGAGACACGTACTTCAACGACCGCTGTGAGGCGCGCAGTGGAACGTCGTGCGTGTTTCGGACCGGAGTCTTGGCTTAACCGCCTGGGCAAGAGAAGGACAATCTCTATAATCACCCCTCACCCTCTGCGTTAGCTGGCGGCTATGGGGCGCAAGGCTGTTGAGTTGTGAACAGTCGTGAGTCAGCCACCTCAGAGGACCGGCCGACCCTCTGTTGTATAAGGCTTACTCAGGTGGGCGGGGCAACGCCTGGGTGGACCACTTATATCCCTAGCTGATCGTGGGAACCACATGGCTTCTCTCAATCAACCTTGTCCCGACGGAACTGGTGGGCCGTCGCGGAGTCACAACACCAACCATTCAGGGGACGAGTCTGACACTCCGTGTCAAGACGAACTCCCAACACAAGGGCAGTCGGAGGCCCATAGGCCAGAAGACCATGACCCCGCGCTTAGCGAGCCAGAATTGGAGCTCCGTACACCTCGTGCACGGAGCGCTAAGACTGCAGCAAGCGAGACGCTGGCACGGACGCTTGCAGACGCGAGTGAAAGTGACAGTGAGAAAGAACGGAAGGCAAAAGTGAGGAAGCAGAAGAAACACCTGCGAAAACTGCTCCGGCAGAGATCGCTGAGTGCGGACGCTGTAACCGATCTGATGCCGCCACCCCGCCAGCCGGCGCCGAAAGCGGCACCTAAGGCGGGAGACAAGCCGAAACCGGCGCAGGTAGCCGGGCGCAAGCCCGGCGGCCCAGTCGGGGAAGGCGCAACGGGGAAGTCCGAACCGAAGGCGGAGACGAAGGCCTCGCGGCCAACGACACCGCCGGCGGGGAAGGCTGCGAGCGAGCCAAAGCTGGCGCAGGTAGCCGGGCAAAGACCCAGCGGCCCAGTCGGCACCGGCAAGCTCACCCAGACTCGCCCGGCGGGAGAGACGGCGGCCCCACGGCCGAAGTCTCAACTGCCGGAGACGGCGAAAAGTGTGCCGAAACCGGCGAAGGTAGCCGGGCAACTGCCCAGCGGCCCAGTCGGGGAAAGCGCCAGCAGTAGCCGCGCCTCTTCACCAATGTCGGGTGCCGAGAGACGCAAGTCCCGGACACGACGGAAGAAGCGGAAACCGAACAAGCAGCCGGACTCGGCGCAGGTAGCCGGACAACAGCCTGGCGGCCCAGTCGATGACGGCACGTCCCGATACAAGGCAAGCCCAAGCGATCTTGCGACCGTGAAGCTTATCGCGACGCGGCTCGAGGACGTCCTGAAGCTCGTGGACGACTCTCTAAAACCGGGACAACTGGTCGAGGAGGGAAATCTGGGGGACTTTAAGAGACAACTGAGAGCTAAGTTGTTTGATTGGGCCATGGCGCAGTCGGCCCTCACCGGAAGGGTGGAAGCCTTGGAGGAGGAGCTGGCGAGGACGAAGGCGGTGCCCACGGCGCCACCCAAGACCTTTGCACAAGTTGCCGCCGCTCCACCCATACCAGAACGGAAAACGCAGGCGATGATAACCAAAGCCCTGACTGAGAAGGCAACGCTCTTCATCAAGTCCAAGGGCAATGAAACTGGCGCAGAAGTGAGAAAGAAATTCACCTCCCTGGTCAAGCCTGAGGTTGAAGGTGTGAAGTTCTCACGGGTCGCCACAAACGGCCCGACGCTCATCGTAGATGTGGCGTCTGAGACTGATCGCCAGAAGCTTCTAGCTAACAACAAACTGACAGAAGCACTCAAGTGCGAACTGCCGAAAAAGCTCAATCCGCAGATAATCATATATCATGTACCATGTGTCATGAAGAATGAAGCTGTGGTTGAGCTAACTCGAAAGCAAAACGACCTTGGAGGACTTTCCGAAACACAGTTTCGCCAGGAGTTTAAGCCGAAGTTCCGGACTGGGCCAAGGGGCAAACAAACATCACATCTCGTGGTGGAAGTAAGCCCCAGACTCAGAGTCGCGATTCTGAGGCAGAAGCGACTGTACATGGGCTTTGAGTCCATGCCGGTTGACGACTACCTGGACTTAGTCGTTTGCACGCGGTGCCAGGATGTGAACCACTCGGTAAGGTTCTGCAAGCAGGACCCGAGTATAATAACATGTGGGCACTGTGGCGAGAACGGCCACATGAGGAAGGACTGTAGAAAAGCGGGGGACCGAGCGGTCTGTATCCCGTGCAAAAAGCGTAATCGCACATGCGAAACGCCAGGCAAAGAGTGTGCCTACTACAGGATTCTCACTCAACGCAAAATCCAGCGGACAGACTATGGGAGACAAGACCTCTCGTCAACCGTCTCCATTCCGGCCGCTACCTCTCCTGTCCCCGACCGGACTGTGAAAAATCACAATGCCAATGTCGGTTAAGATAGGACAGCTGAACTGCGCGCGAACGCAAGCGGTGATGCAGGAGGTACGACGCCGAGCGGAGGAGGAGTCTCTAGACATATTATGTCTGCAAGAGCCCTACTCTAGGGACGGAAAGATCCGATATATGCCGACAACAGCTCAGATCCTGGCTGGGGGAGAGCATCCTATGGCAGCAATTGTTGTGCTAAATCGTTCCTTCAGAGCAGTCAAAGTGGCGCACCTAAGCAACAGATGCATGGTGTTAGCCGAGATAAATACTGGCGATTTCACCTTTTTCGTGCTAAATATGTACTTTCAGTACAGGCACAGAGAAAGACCGTATATCGACCAGTTAAAAGAGGCGGTTGGGTTCTACCGCAATGACTTGCTGATTTGCACAATGGACGCAAATGCCATGTCACCCCTATGGCACAGTGACATCACGCCTCTTGGTGCTCGACGCGCCGCCAGGCGAGGTGAGAGACTCGCTGAAGCAATTCACGAGCTCAGACTAGAAGTGCTGAACCGACCAAACTTCCCACCAACTTTCGAAGGCCGCCGTGGAGCGACCTCGAATATCGATGTGACACTAAAGAGTGCACACGAGCATCTCCGTGCGGAGAACTGGAAGGTATGGCGGGGAATGACACTAAGTGACCACAATCTGATCACATTCACTGTAGCCTATGATGGGGAGCCTCCTCCTGAAGACCAGGTGAACGGCACCGTCAAGTACAACTGGCGAAAGGCTAATTGGGATCGACTAAGAGGTAATCTAGTGATACCGAATTGGCCAATGGATCGCGTTGTGGACGTTGACAAAGCTGCAGAAGATCTGACGGCGGCCATACAGACAGCAGCAACAGGCGCAGTCCCGTTGGCCCACACAGGGAAAATGCCTAAGGCACCTTGGAACCCTGAGCTGCAGCGTCTCCGACGCGAATGCAGAAGAGCGCGGCGGCATTACCAGCGCAGCGTAGGCGATCACATTCGTGAGGCCACGCTTGCGCGGTACAGGCGGGCCAAAGCCGTGTTTAAGCGGGCACTGCACACAGTACGGACTGAGAGTTGGCAGTCTTTTGTTCGTGACAGTCTGGCGGTTGACCCCTGGGGTACACCGTACAAGATTGCCGTGTCAAAAGTTCGGTCACCGACGGTCCTGTCGACCCTAAGGAAGATCGATGGCAGTCACACCAAGGACTGGCAAGAGTCAGCTGAGCTCCTCATGAGTACCTTATTGCCCGACGATAGTAGCGAAGATGAGGACGAGGAACAGGGGAATTTGAGGCGACAACTCCATGAGCTGTATGCCGATGAGACGCCTGTTGCTCCGTTCACTGAACGTGAAGTTACCGCCGCAATTCTTGAATTGCGCCGTAAAAAGGCGACGGGCCATGATGGACTCGCTGCCGAGGTTCTCCAAGCCCTGTGCGCGGAGATCTGCCCTTACCTGACTAACCTCTACAATGAGTGCTTACGTCAGGGACGGGTACCAGAATCGTGGAAGTTGGCCGAAGTGGTCATTCTGAGAAAGGGTGAGGACAAGGATCCGGAAGTGCCGAAATCATACCGACCCATCTGTCTCTTGAACTCCATGGCTAAGCTCCAGGAGAAGCTCCTATGCCTTCGGCTAGAGCAACACCGGGAACTTAGGGGACGCAGTCCCGACCAATATGGATTCAGGAGGGGTCTGTGTACAGAAGATGCTATAAACAAGGCAATGTTGTTGGTGGACACATCTACAGCCAAGTACGTTGCGGGGATAATGGTTGACATCGCTGGGGCTTTCGACAACCTATGGTGGCCGGCACTGTTCGACAGCCTAAGGAAGTTGGAATGTCCTGGGCCCCTGTACCGGTGCCTGCTAGACTACTGCCGTAACCGGCGGGCGGTTTTGCGGTGCCCGGGGCGGGCGGTTGAGAAGTCGATCACCAAGGGATGCCCACAGGGCTCGGTCTGCGGTCCCATATTCTGGGATGTAGGCCTCGAGCCTGTGTTGGCGGAACTAGGAGAACTGCGACAAGTGCGAGGCGTAGTAGCGTACGCCGATGACATCCTTCTAGTGATAGAAGGTGACTCTCGGGCAATGTTGGAAGTAAACTGCAACGCAGCGCTCAACGCCCTGCAGCAGTGGTGCCACAAAGTGAAGCTGAAGCTGTCTGCTGAGAAGACTGTGTATATCTTGCTGCGCGGCCGTTTGGCACGTGGCCCTGTACTCCGAATTGCTGGCGGTGCCAACGATGGAGCTATCAGGCGAACACGCATGGCGAGGTATCTGGGAATCCACCTCGATGAGTCCAGACTGTTCTCTGCGCATATCGAGATCGTATGTCGCAAAAGCCAGGCCCTCTTCCACAAGATAGCCAGTATTGCAAACAAGCAATACCATCTGCCATTGCAGACATTAAGGCTATATCACTCGAGCATTCTCGTGGCCATCACGGCTTACGGGTCGAGTGTCTGGGCTCATAGGCTGAGACAGAGAAAACCTGCGGCGGCGATGAGGAGGCTGCAGCGCCAAGCGCTGTTGCGCCTCACTGGAGCATACAGCACGACTTCCGCCGATGCGCTACTAGTCATCACAGCAATCCCCCCACTTGACCTGCTGGTCAGGGAAAGGGGTGCGCTGT
>NW_026062394.1:45000-47500 GCF_023897955.1 Schistocerca gregaria
CCTTAACCTAACCCACGTTGTCCCTTAACCTAACCCACGTTGTCCCTTAACCTAACCCACGTTGTCCCTTAACCTAACCCACGTTGTCCCTTAACCTAACCCACGTTGTCCCTTAACCTAACCCACGTTGTCCCTTAACCTAACCCACGTTGTCCCTTTGCCTAACATAGTTCACTGCTCGGAATCTCTGGTGTCGTTGTTATCCTCATGTAGATGTCTTGCGAGTGTTGCTTACTTTCCACATATTCCCGCTATCCACTGTCAATTGTACTGCAATAGGACTATATCGGCCCCCCCCCCCCCTCTGTCCCCCTCTTTGTGTCTCTGTCCTCTCAAGCTGGTCGGTCTGGCGTGTGAGTGTTAAATGAGCCTCGCAGCTGTTCAGTTGCATTCAGATGTCGACGCCCTCAGTGTACGTCGTGGTATGGTCTGTGTCCATTGTCCGCTGATGTCGTACGCGTAACCCACACGCTGTACCGATCATCGGTAGTTACGTACAGAGTGAAGTAGTGTGATACGTGTGACTGTACGCTGGCTGTGCCCAACGGTGTCGAATCTCAATTTCCATATGTTGTGCTCGATGCTACTTGTCTCGTCTCCCAATAACAGCTAGGTTGCACTGTGGTACGCCGTAGAGGCGTGTGGGAGGAACGTACGAACGCATTGTATGTCACCCTGGGTCGCTGGGGGTGGTGGTGCGGTGAGTCAGGTCAGGTCAGGTCAGGTCAGGTCAGCGTGAGCCGTCTGATGTAGTGACGCGTGTATTCCGACTTTGTCGTATTGCCTCACACAAAGTGCTACCCTGGTGGACCGCGTTCCATATCTGGGACATGCCGCAGATGCCGGTTGACAGTGGATCGCGGAAGGGACATCGCATACTTGCGCGGGCCACCTTCCACGTGTTCTCTTCTGCACATGTCGCAGTGTGTATGTGGTCTGATGTAGCGTGTCGTGACACATGACATCCTGGCATGCAAGAATTGTTGAATTCGCAAATGTAGGTGGACATCTACGTTTACTGCCCAAGATACGCAAATGAACTGGAAATCCGTTGTTGAGCGGTTGTTCACGCTGGAGGTGAATCTGTGATGGCGACGATCGGTACAGCTATTAACCGGTTGTTTCAGCGGTACCCGCCACATCCACACACGTGACTAGGCCCATGTGGGTATGAAGCGATACGCGGCGGTGGCTTGGTGGGACTGTTCCCGGCCGGTGAAGGGGGGCCGCCCGGCGTGTTGGCCGCGCGCTGCGTGGGCGCACGCGCAACAGCCGGCTGGTGGGGGGCGCCGAGTGGCAGGAGCGCCAGCCGACGGGCCCGGCAGGCGGCGCAGCTACGCTGCGGCGCACCCTGCACGCGGCGCCTGGCGGCCAAAGTTGGTTCAGCCGAGCCCGGTGCGAAGCGCGGTGGACATCTGCAGTGTGCTGGTCTGATTGAGGACTGTGTGCGTTGAGGATGCGCCGCCGCCTGGCACTCGGCGCCGCGACGCCGTCTGCTGCTCGGTCGCCCCAGCGGTTCTCGCAGGTGGTTTGTATCGCAGTTGTGCGGACGTGTTGGCGCGTGCGCTGTGCTGGGAGAGTTCGCTTCTGCACCCAAGTGGGGCTTTGCCCTTGTGTGGCGCTGGCGTTGGAGCTGCCGGTCACCATAGGTGGCGCGTGTTGTCTCCCGCCGGCAATGCCACGACAGCACGCTCCCGGGCCTCTGTCGGCAGCGGCAAGCTCAGTTGGGAGCAAGGGTGTTCGCACTAAAACCGTCTACTCGCCTAACTCCGGGCGATTGCGCCTCTCTCGAAACCGACCAAGTACCTAGGACGGCGCTGCGCGCCGCCGGGACCTGAGAGGGTTTCGAGGTGTATCGTGCAGGGGAGCTCGGCCTCCTCCTGTTTGCAGAATAATTGAGCGGACGCTTGCGTGTTCGCGCGGGCCCCCGGGACACACTCCCGGGCGGCCGGCTGCTCAGCTCTAGTTGACGCAGCTCCCTGGTTGATCCTGCCAGTAGTCATATGCTTGTCTCAAAGATTAAGCCATGCATGTCTCAGTACAAGCCGCATTAAGGTGAAACCGCGAATGGCTCATTAAATCAGTTATGGTTCCTTAGATCGTACCCACGTTACTTGGATAACTGTGGTAATTCTAGAGCTAATACATGCAAACAGAGTCCCGACCAGAGATGGAAGGGACGCTTTTATTAGATCAAAACCAATCGGATTGGCTTGTCTGGTCCGTTTGCCTTGGTGACTCTGAATAACTTTGGGCTGATCGCACGGTCCTCGTACCGGCGACGCATCTTTCAAATGTCTGCCTTATCAACTGTCGATGGTAGGTTCTGCGCCTACCATGGTTGTAACGGGTAACGGGGAATCAGGGTTCGATTCCGGAGAGGGAGCCTGAGAAACGGCTACCACATCCAAGGAAGGCAGCAGGCGCGCAAATTACCCACTCCCGGCACGGGGAGGTAGTGACGAAAAATAACGATACGGGACTCATCCGAGGCCCCGTA
>NW_026062394.1:55000-62500 GCF_023897955.1 Schistocerca gregaria
CCGTGTGGTGGAAGGTAAACATTATGCGGTACATCAGTACTTTCCTAATAGTTCGGTCGTCTCACGGCACTGCTTAGTAAATGATGCAAGGCCACATATAGATGATTTATGCGAATGTCCCTATACGTGCTGTAAGACTGGGCACACAACGTGAATCGCACGTCAGCCAGACACTCGAACATGCACCACTCTCGGCCTGCAACGGAGACACACAATACGTAAACATCTGGAATGCGACAATGTCGAGTGCATCCTCTCTGCGACATTGCACCGTCGACACTATGATAACCAGAGCAGTAGGTCCACCTATAAAAGCACAATACCCCACTCCTCCGACAACTACCATTGCTCAGATAAACCAACACACATCCTACACAGAGGGGCACCAAATATCACCCCCCGCCCTCGTGTTATACCACATGAAAAATTGCAGAAGTGAGAGACACAGACCCGCCAGCCTCTTGCTACAAGCATCGAACCGACGTGACGTATCTGACGGTGACTCAGGCATCCGCGTACTGCCACCACTATCCACCCCCCCCCCTCTCTCTCTCTTCCCCCTTTCCCACAATACCAAATTTAACCAACTTTATTGCTTAACCTAACTGTGGCTGTACCAGATTATCGCTTAACCTAACTGTGGCTGTACCAGATTATCGCTTAACCTAACTGTGGCTGTACCAGATTATCGCTTAACCTAACTGTGGCTGTACCAGATTATCGCTTAACCTAACTGTGGCTGTACCAGATTATCGCTTAACCTAACTGTGGCTGTACCAGATTATCGCTTAACCTAACTGTGGCTGTACCAGATCATCGCTTAACCTAACTGTGGCTGTACCAGATCATCGCTTAACCTAACTGTGGCTGTACCAGATTATCGCTTAACCTAACTCAATTTGTCCCTTAACCTAACTCAAGTTGTCCCTTAACCTAACTCAAGTTGTCCCTTAACCTAACTCAAGTTGTCCCTTAACCTAACTCAAGTTGTCCCTTAACCTAACTCAAGTTGTCCCTTAACCTAACTCAAGTTGTCCCTTAACCTAACTCAAGTTGTCCCTTAACCTAACTCAAGTTGTCCCTTAACCTAACTCAAGTTGTCCCTTAACCTAACTCAAGTTGTCCCTTAACCTAACTCAAGTTGTCCCTTAACCTAACTCAAGTTGTCCCTTAACCTAACTCAAGTTGTCCCTTAACCTAACTCAAGTTGTCCCTTAACCTAACTCAAGTTGTCCCTTAACCTAACTCAAGTTGTCCCTTAACCTAACTCAAGTTGTCCCTTAACCTAACTCAAGTTGTCCCTTAACCTAACTCAAGTTGTCCCTTAACCTAACCCACGTTGTCCCTTAACCTAACCCACGTTGTCCCTTAACCTAACCCACGTTGTCCCTTAACCTAACCCACGTTGTCCCTTAACCTAACCCACGTTGTCCCTTAACCTAACCCACGTTGTCCCTTAACCTAACCCACGTTGTCCCTTAACCTAACCCACGTTGTCCCTTAACCTAACCCACGTTGTCCCTTAACCTAACCCACGTTGTCCCTTAACCTAACCCACGTTGTCCCTTAACCTAACCCACGTTGTCCCTTAACCTAACCCACGTTGTCCCTTTGCCTAACATAGTTCACTGCTCGGAATCTCTGGTGTCGTTGTTATCCTCATGTAGATGTCTTGCGAGTGTTGCTTACTTTCCACATATTCCCGCTATCCACTGTCAATTGTACTGCAATAGGACTATATCGGCCCCCCCCCCCTCTGTCCCCCTCTTTGTGTCTCTGTCCTCTCAAGCTGGTCGGTCTGGCGTGTGAGTGTTAAATGAGCCTCGCAGCTGTTCAGTTGCATTCAGATGTCGACGCCCTCAGTGTACGTCGTGGTATGGTCTGTGTCCATTGTCCGCTGATGTCGTACGCGTAACCCACACGCTGTACCGATCATCGGTAGTTACGTACAGAGTGAAGTAGTGTGATACGTGTGACTGTACGCTGGCTGTGCCCAACGGTGTCGAATCTCAATTTCCATATGTTGTGCTCGATGCTACTTGTCTCGTCTCCCAATAACAGCTAGGTTGCACTGTGGTACGCCGTAGAGGCGTGTGGGAGGAACGTACGAACGCATTGTATGTCACCCTGGGTCGCTGGGGGTGGTGGTGCGGTGAGTCAGGTCAGGTCAGGTCAGGTCAGGTCAGCGTGAGCCGTCTGATGTAGTGACGCGTGTATTCCGACTTTGTCGTATTGCCTCACACAAAGTGCTACCCTGGTGGACCGCGTTCCATATCTGGGACATGCCGCAGATGCCGGTTGACAGTGGATCGCGGAAGGGACATCGCATACTTGCGCGGGCCACCTTCCACGTGTTCTCTTCTGCACATGTCGCAGTGTGTATGTGGTCTGATGTAGCGTGTCGTGACACATGACATCCTGGCATGCAAGAATTGTTGAATTCGCAAATGTAGGTGGACATCTACGTTTACTGCCCAAGATACGCAAATGAACTGGAAATCCGTTGTTGAGCGGTTGTTCACGCTGGAGGTGAATCTGTGATGGCGACGATCGGTACAGCTATTAACCGGTTGTTTCAGCGGTACCCGCCACATCCACACACGTGACTAGGCCCATGTGGGTATGAAGCGATACGCGGCGGTGGCTTGGTGGGACTGTTCCCGGCCGGTGAAGGGGGGCCGCCCGGCGTGTTGGCCGCGCGCTGCGTGGGCGCACGCGCAACAGCCGGCTGGTGGGGGGCGCCGAGTGGCAGGAGCGCCAGCCGACGGGCCCGGCAGGCGGCGCAGCTACGCTGCGGCGCACCCTGCACGCGGCGCCTGGCGGCCAAAGTTGGTTCAGCCGAGCCCGGTGCGAAGCGCGGTGGACATCTGCAGTGTGCTGGTCTGATTGAGGACTGTGTGCGTTGAGGATGCGCCGCCGCCTGGCACTCGGCGCCGCGACGCCGTCTGCTGCTCGGTCGCCCCAGCGGTTCTCGCAGGTGGTTTGTATCGCAGTTGTGCGGACGTGTTGGCGCGTGCGCTGTGCTGGGAGAGTTCGCTTCTGCACCCAAGTGGGGCTTTGCCCTTGTGTGGCGCTGGCGTTGGAGCTGCCGGTCACCATAGGTGGCGCGTGTTGTCTCCCGCCGGCAATGCCACGACAGCACGCTCCCGGGCCTCTGTCGGCAGCGGCAAGCTCAGTTGGGAGCAAGGGTGTTCGCACTAAAACCGTCTACTCGCCTAACTCCGGGCGATTGCGCCTCTCTCGAAACCGACCAAGTACCTAGGACGGCGCTGCGCGCCGCCGGGACCTGAGAGGGTTTCGAGGTGTATCGTGCAGGGGAGCTCGGCCTCCTCCTGTTTGCAGAATAATTGAGCGGACGCTTGCGTGTTCGCGCGGGCCCCCGGGACACACTCCCGGGCGGCCGGCTGCTCAGCTCTAGTTGACGCAGCTCCCTGGTTGATCCTGCCAGTAGTCATATGCTTGTCTCAAAGATTAAGCCATGCATGTCTCAGTACAAGCCGCATTAAGGTGAAACCGCGAATGGCTCATTAAATCAGTTATGGTTCCTTAGATCGTACCCACGTTACTTGGATAACTGTGGTAATTCTAGAGCTAATACATGCAAACAGAGTCCCGACCAGAGATGGAAGGGACGCTTTTATTAGATCAAAACCAATCGGATTGGCTTGTCTGGTCCGTTTGCCTTGGTGACTCTGAATAACTTTGGGCTGATCGCACGGTCCTCGTACCGGCGACGCATCTTTCAAATGTCTGCCTTATCAACTGTCGATGGTAGGTTCTGCGCCTACCATGGTTGTAACGGGTAACGGGGAATCAGGGTTCGATTCCGGAGAGGGAGCCTGAGAAACGGCTACCACATCCAAGGAAGGCAGCAGGCGCGCAAATTACCCACTCCCGGCACGGGGAGGTAGTGACGAAAAATAACGATACGGGACTCATCCGAGGCCCCGTAATCGGAATGAGTACACTTTAAATCCTTTAACGAGTATCTATTGGAGGGCAAGTCTGGTGCCAGCAGCCGCGGTAATTCCAGCTCCAATAGCGTATATTAAAGTTGTTGCGGTTAAAAAGCTCGTAGTTGGATTTGTGTCCCACGCTGTTGGTTCACCGCCCGTCGGTGTTTAACTGGCATGTATCGTGGGACGTCCTGCCGGTGGGGCGAGCCGAAGGGGTGCTTTCGCGTCCCGAGGCGGACCCCGTTTAAATCCTACCAGGGTGCTCTTTGTTGAGTGTCTCGGTGGGCCGGCACGTTTACTTTGAACAAATTAGAGTGCTTAAAGCAGGCAAGCCCGCCTGAATACTGTGTGCATGGAATAATGGAATAGGACCTCGGTTCTATTTTGTTGGTTTTCGGAACCCGAGGTAATGATTAATAGGGACAGGCGGGGGCATTCGTATTGCGACGTTAGAGGTGAAATTCTTGGATCGTCGCAAGACGAACAGAAGCGAAAGCATTTGCCAAGTATGTTTTCATTAATCAAGAACGAAAGTTAGAGGTTCGAAGGCGATCAGATACCGCCCTAGTTCTAACCATAAACGATGCCAGCCAGCGATCCGCCGCAGTTCCTCCGATGACTCGGCGGGCAGCCTCCGGGAAACCAAAGCTTTTGGGTTCCGGGGGAAGTATGGTTGCAAAGCTGAAACTTAAAGGAATTGACGGAAGGGCACCACCAGGAGTGGAGCCTGCGGCTTAATTTGACTCAACACGGGAAACCTCACCAGGCCCGGACACCGGAAGGATTGACAGATTGATAGCTCTTTCTTGATTCGGTGGGTGGTGGTGCATGGCCGTTCTTAGTTGGTGGAGCGATTTGTCTGGTTAATTCCGATAACGAACGAGACTCTAGCCTGCTAACTAGTCGCGTGACATCCTTCGTGCTGTCAGCGATTACTTTTCTTCTTAGAGGGACAGGCGGCTTCTAGCCGCACGAGATTGAGCAATAACAGGTCTGTGATGCCCTTAGATGTTCTGGGCCGCACGCGCGCTACACTGAAGGAATCAGCGTGTCTTCCTAGGCCGAAAGGTCGGGGTAACCCGCTGAACCTCCTTCGTGCTAGGGATTGGGGCTTGCAATTGTTCCCCATGAACGAGGAATTCCCAGTCAGCGCGAGTCATAAGCTCGCGTTGATTACGTCCCTGCCCTTTGTACACACCGCCCGTCGCTACTACCGATTGAATGATTTAGTGAGGTCTTCGGACTGGTACGCGGCATCGACTCTGTCGTTGCCGATGCTACCGGAAAGATGACCAAACTTGATCATTTAGAGGAAGTAAAAGTCGTAACAAGGTTTCCGTAGGTGAACCTGCGGAAGGATCATTACCGACTAGACTGCATGTCTTTCGATGTGCGTGTCGTGTCGCGCAACACGCTACCTGTACGGCAGTGGCCGTGCGCCGCGTGCGGAACCACGCGTGCCTCTCAAAACTAGCGGAAGTGTTGTTGTTGTTGTGTGGTACGAGCGCTGAAGCTCTGGAGCGGCTGGCCTGCGGTACCTGGCGCCTGGCGCCGGTTTTGAATGACGTTCGCCCGAGTGCCTGTCCGCTCCGGTGTGGAGCCGTACGACGCCCATCGGCTGTGAGGCCGTTGGACACAAAAAAAATAGTGGAACAGGGGCCGTCAGACGCCTCAGTCCCGCAAATGCTACTGTCTTGAAAGAGACAGTGGGAGACTGAAAAGGAAAAGATCACCCAGGACGGTGGATCACTCGGCTCGTGGGTCGATGAAGAACGCAGCAAATTGCGCGTCGACATGTGAACTGCAGGACACATGAACATCGACGTTTCGAACGCACATTGCGGTCCATGGATTCCGTTCCCGGGCCACGTCTGGCTGAGGGTCGGCTACGTATACTGAAGCGCGCGGCGTTTGTCCCGCTTCGGAGACGTGGGAGTGTCGTGGTCGCCTGTGTGGCCGGCCGCGTCTCCTTAAACGTGCGATGCGCGCCCGTCGCCTGGCGGTTCGCATACCGGTACTTTCTCGGTAGCGTGCACAGCCGGCTGGCGGTGTGGCGTGCGACACCTCGTACAACGACCTCAGAGCAGGCGAGACTACCCGCTGAATTTAAGCATATTACTAAGCGGAGGAAAAGAAACTAACAAGGATTCCCCCAGTAGCGGCGAGCGAACAGGGAAGAGTCCAGCACCGAACCCCGCAGGCTGCCGCCTGTCGTGGCATGTGGTGTTTGGGAGGGTCCACTACCCCGACGCCTCGCGCCGAGCCCAAGTCCAACTTGAATGAGGCCACGGCCCGTAGAGGGTGCCAGGCCCGTAGCGGCCGGTGCGAGCGTCGGCGGGACCTCTCCTTCGAGTCGGGTTGCTTGAGAGTGCAGCTCCAAGTGGGTGGTAAACTCCATCTGAGACTAAATATGACCACGAGACCGATAGCGAACAAGTACCGTGAGGGAAAGTTGAAAAGAACTTTGAAGAGAGAGTTCAAAAGTACGTGAAACCGTTCTGGGGTAAACGTGAGAAGTCCGAAAGGTCGAACGGGTGAGATTCACGCCCATCCGGCCACTGGCCCCCGCCCTCGGCAGATGGGGCCGGCCGCCCGCGCGGAGCAATCCGCGGCGGGGTCGTGTCCGGTTGCCTTTCCACTCGCCGCGGGGTGGGGCCGTTCCGGTGTGCGGTGGGCCGCACTTCTCCCCTAGTAGGACGTCGCGACCCGCTGGGTGCCGGCCTACGGCCCGGGTGCGCAGCCTGTCCTTCCGCGGGCCTCGGTTCGCGTCTGTTGGGCAGAGCCCCGGTGTCCTGGCTGGCTGCTCGGCGGTATATCTGGAGGAGTCGATTCGCCCCTTTGGGCGCTCGGGCTCCCGGCAAGCGCGCGCGGTTCTTCCCGGATGACGGACCTACCTGGCCCGGCCCCGGACCCGCGCCGCTGTTGGCTCGGGATGCTCTCGGGCGGAATAATCGCTCCCGTCAGCGGCGCTTCAGCTTTGGACAATTTCACGACCCGTCTTGAAACACGGACCAAGGAGTCTAACATGTGCGCGAGTCATTGGGCTGTACGAAACCTAAAGGCGTAATGAAAGTGAAGGTCTCGCCTTGCGCGGGCCGAGGGAGGATGGGGCTTCCCCGCCCTTCACGGGGCGGCGGCCTCCGCACTCCCGGGGCGTCTCGTCCTCATTGCGAGGTGAGGCGCACCTAGAGCGTACACGTTGGGACCCGAAAGATGGTGAACTATGCCTGGCCAGGACGAAGTCAGGGGAAACCCTGATGGAGGTCCGTAGCGATTCTGACGTGCAAATCGATCGTCGGAGCTGGGTATAGGGGCGAAAGACTAATCGAACCATCTAGTAGCTGGTTCCCTCCGAAGTTTCCCTCAGGATAGCTGGTGCTCGTACGAGTCTCATCCGGTAAAGCGAATGATTAGAGGCCTTGGGGCCGAAACGACCTCAACCTATTCTCAAACTTTAAATGGGTGAGATCTCCGGCTTGCTTGATATGCTGAAGCCGCGAGCAAACGACTCGGATCGGAGTGCCAAGTGGGCCACTTTTGGTAA